>NW_004955448.1:12710995-12774778 GCF_000276665.1 Chinchilla lanigera | reverse complement strand
CTGAACTAGGAAAGCATGGGAATCTTGTTATAGTAAAAGTTTCTGATGAGATATCTCCATTCTCTTTTGTCCACTTATAGAAATTTCATTGCATGGGTGCAGAGCGCCGAACATGGAGATCATTAGAAGTTCTAAAGCATTAAGCAATGATGATGTTGCAGCGACAGTTCAACAAGAGAAAACTCTTGAGCACTACATGATAACTTTTATATTATATAATCGGTATCTTCCTATATGTCCAGCTTTAAAAATAGAGAATCATCATTTCCAGTAAATAACAATAAACAATTTCCAGGGAAGAACTTGTTCAAATTAATTTCTTCTTATTGTGCAGAAGAGTTCTATGATATTGTAAAATATGTCTTATGTGGACAAGAAATGTGTAAGATTGGGCCAATGAATGTAAATAAAACTTATGAAATGTAGTTATTAATGTTACATGCAGGAACCATTTCAAGGTGACTTTTAACTAAGTGAAATGCGAGCACCCCGTGGTCCAGGATCCATCTGTGGCAACTGTTTATTTTTATGCATAACTATTCGTTGAAGCACAGCTATGTCCACTCACTGACACACCGGCTGCTGCAGCAGCCTTTGTGTTACAAAGCAGTGAAGTAGTTATAACAAAGACTATGTGGACCACAAGTAAAAAGTCTAACTCTCTGGTCCTTTATGGAAAACATTTGCTTACTCCTAATCTGTACCTCTGAGTTAATCACCTTTGGTAAGTAGGAGCTGAGAGCCTCCTACATTTCCATTGGTGTACTTGGAATAAATTTAGGAGCTATTATTCCTATTCTCTGAATGCTGTTGAGACTATTGTCAAAGGAAAATATATGAGATTGTGACAAGAATGAGGACCTGTAGTTTTACCAGACCGAAGTATAATTAATGATGTTCCAAAAATATATTAATGATCTTGAATATATTTTCATGGTATGTTTCCAGATTAAAAAAGGAGATAATTTGATACTGCTTATTGTGCTTACAAGATATAGAAAAACATCACTTTCCTTCAAATTTATAGATCAGTTCCATTCACTGTGTAAGTATAAACAGCAAAAATAAAATGTTGACGTTGATTTTAAAAAGTATGTTACAGGAAGTTTGAAACAAAAGTTGCAAAAACACCTGAACCTTGAACTTGCATTATTGCAGTATGGATAGGGTTCTGAGAGGGCTAAGTCAGAGGATTTGGGTAGATCTCACAAAGCTTTCTTGGCCAGAGTTCAAGTCTGAACTTGTGTATGTTTTGAAAAATGTTGGAGCACTTGCTTGCCTGTGCATGATATGAGTACAACCCTCCGTTAAGCTAGGTGAAATAGTAATTGAAATAATTGAAACAGGTATCTTTTTTTACCTATGCTTTTCTAATAAGGGACAAGTTCGAATTGTCAGATTGTATGCATCCAACAGCACAGGGCCATTTGCCTTATTTCTGAGGGATGTCAGGCACTCCATCTATGGTAATCAATTTCTATTACATTATTACAATGAATTTTACAGCCTGCATGATAATTACCAAGAGAGTATTTATGTATTATAAAGAGAGATTTTGAAATGTATGGTTACATAAGGTTGAGAATTTTTGTGAAAAGAATATAAAAGTAGTGGAATTAATTGAATTAAATACAGGTAGTAAAAACAGAGTAGAAATTAAGACATGATAAGAAAAAGTTTTAGTTATACGTCTTCAAAACATGAGAAAGGGACAAAATAAAATGAAATAGAGTAGTGTGCAGAGGGCATAGCCCAAGAGCCATGTGAGTACCACGCTGCTCATTTTTTCTTGCTATTACAGTAATGAGGAACAGTTTTAAACATAGTCTACCTACTAGAATCATTGTATAGACTGAAACAAGGGAATAACACAACCTCAGGAGCTGGGGGTTAATGGTGGCATACCTAGGTCACTCAAGTGTGGCTAGCTATCCTATTATTTGAACCTGCCCCTCACCTTTGTGTTGATAAAGAACATTTAGTGGTGAGTGATTGGAGAACCCTATATTCATATCTCCTTATTTACCATATGGATTCATTTCTACTCTAAAAACATTCTATTTGTAGAAGACAAATCTACCGCCAAATTATTGAAAACACTATGTGCACATGTTTTAAAGAGCAATTCTAAAGGAACACTTCAAATTATAATTTAAGCAAAAAAAGCAAAATGGGTGAAAGTTTTATAGTTTATATACCATGATTCTTCTGAATTATAAACACATACAGAGATGCATAAGGCCTGGTGTGTTTGCTACAAAATCATTCTCATTAGCAGATAGATATGAATGTATTTTCACACCTCATATACCTCTGAATTCAAATCATAAGACTATCTGCTTCAATTAATGAAAGGCAGACTACAAAGCAAAAGAGGAGCACCTAGAGAATTATATTGGAACAACAAAGCTATTAGTAACACTCAGCACGGAAGCACTGAGGTGTTTTAAGTAAGAAGTGCTGTTTGCTTTTTGAGTCCATGTTCTGAAGAGAAAATGAAACCTCAAGTACATAGGCATATGTTAATACCAGAAAGAGTTTTAAGCCACGTAAAGAAAAAAAAAAAAAAAAAAAAAAAAACCAAACCACTATCTACACTAATATTTAATTAACATTTTCTTCAGTTACCGCTCCAATGATTTCAAAAAGCAAATGTTAATTGAACCAGGATAACTATTGGTAAAGAAAGTAAATATCCTTGGGCCAACAGGTTATTCAGGGAAATGAGATTATTTGACCCCATCTTAGTGAATTATATTGTTTGACATTCCAACTCATAAAATCTTTCCCAACTGCTTCTTGAATATCCTGATTATATTTCTGTTTACCAAAGCTTCCAGCCTGGTTCACTTCTTTCTAGACTAGATATCAAGACAATCAACACTTTATATTCCCCTAGACTCCTATTCACGAATGTGCACAGTGCTCCAAAAAACATGCTTCATTTACCACGAGAAAGAACCCTGCAGTGTGTCTCCAGCCTGAAGGCTTTGATATACAGCACTTTATTGGGGACCCAGTTAATGGAAATGATTCCAGGGCACACTGACTTCTTACAGGTATTCACTGCAGAAGAAAGCCGCTTAGGATTCAACAGTATATCCAGTGGAAAATCAACTACTGCAGGTAGCAAAATTGAAACAGAAGGGATGATTAAACATATGTCTTTCAAATTACATGCATGTGTATATTTGCAACTGTATGCACACATGTATTTGTAAAAATCTAAATTACCAAAGGATAATTCACATGCACTTTTTAAAAATTTCATAGTCTAGTCATTACTTCACCAACAAATTATATATCATATGAGTTTAACATTCAAACTGGAAAACCTAAGAAAGAGGAGGATGTAATTCACTAATATATTTGTATATTTTCAAAAATAAATATTGCCCAGATTGGAGTCCAAAGTTGACTCTGGTTGTGTATTTAATCTCTCCCAGTATTACACGGTGAAACAAATCATAGGAATTATTGTAGCTTTTGCTACAGAAATATTCTAGTAGTAATTTTGGGGGCATAACTGTCATCAACATACCTAATATAGTTAATTTTTACTGTATTTTCTCTTGTGTCATAAATATCATCTGTACACATCTTTAGTTGCACATATAGGGAACGGATGGCAGGAGCTTTTCCACATAAAACGAGAGATCTAAATTCTTGTGTCATTAGACAGTT
The DNA here is from genome assembly GCF_000276665.1 of Chinchilla lanigera. Classification (NCBI taxonomy): domain Eukaryota; kingdom Metazoa; phylum Chordata; class Mammalia; order Rodentia; family Chinchillidae; genus Chinchilla; species Chinchilla lanigera. The sequence goes on along the minus strand of NW_004955448.1, from coordinate 12,771,094 downwards.
GCGGATTTTTCCTTCTAATGTACAACAGTGAGTTTCTAGTGCTCTAATGCTCTCACAAATAAGTGACAAATATAGACATTACCTGAGTTATCCAGGTTACAACAAAAATAGGAAAATTTGCGATTGCAAATAAAATTTGGAACAAGATTATTTTTGTCATCACAGAAGTGGGGACAGGCAGCTTAAGCTGTGATAGACAACAACTGACCTTTCTGGACAAAGATAATAAAAAAAAGATCCCGGAAAAATCTTGTGATTGAAAATGAGGAAAGTAAAAAGCAGAAAAAGGGAGAATATATATGAATCTTTCCGTATATATAATAACTATATGTAAATATATATAGAAAAACAAAATATACTAAATGTTTACTCAAAAGTAGATAATGTGAATGATTTATTTTTATATAGTTGAATTTTTAAACATCTTCCTATGAAGAGAAAACAAAGGCAAAAATTTCAGTTCTATATGACATAGATTAGCAAGCATATAGGAAATACTACTAACTAAAAACTCTTCAAGGAAATAGAAGTGATAGAAGCAATTTCAATTCATTAATACAGAATTATCTTAATATCAAAAATAAATCAATTGTAAATACTAATGTTTCTTATAAGCATAGACACAAAATATCCTCAAAAAGTACAATTATGAAATTAGCAATTTATAAAAAAAAAAAATGTGCCATACCAGAATGTAAAATTAATTTAACATTTTAAAACCAGCTTTTGCATTTCACCATATTAACAAAATAAAAGATAAAATCTTATGCCTATATACAAAGAAAAAGTACTCAACAAAAGTGAGCAATACATGCTTATTTGACAAAAACTAGAAGATTCATGCAAATATTCTCCACAGTTTAGGAACATAGAACTGTGTTGTGAAAAGAGATTCCAACTAAACTTAAATACTAGCATACTCACCAGACAAATATTGATTTACTTCACTTTAGCTGAAGCAGGAGGATCTCCATGAATTCAAGTTCAGCCTGGTGACAGAGAAAGTTAAAAACTAGCCTGGACTCATAGTGAGACCCTATCTATCTATCTATCTATCTATCTATCTATCTATCTATCTATTTATCTATCTTTCTATATTTGTTCATTATATATATAAACTAAAATAAATAAAATAAAGGTAAGATCATGTACTCTGAATCTTTCATTCAGCATTGTACTAGAGGTTCTAAATGTTGCAATAATCTAAAGGAGGAAAGGCAAAAATGTTCAGATTTTTTTTAAATGAAACTATCTTTTTGTAGACTACATATCATGTAAATTGAAAATCTTTAGGAATTTTGAAAATATAATTGAACTACTTTGAGAATCTACGCAAATTTTTAAATGCAAAATAAATATACAGAAATGCATCAAATTTCTATAACAGACAAAAACACTGGAAAGTTAATTTAGATAAGTATTTTCCCTTATTATTATATCAGATACCATCACATTTTGAGGAATAAATATAGCAAAAGTGTTACAATACCTCCACAATGAATACTACAGAACATAGATGAAAGAAATTTAAAATATGAAGGAGACTGAATGCAATCCCAGGGTTTCTAAACCGTGTGGACAAACTTTACTCCACAAGCTACGTCTGGCCCACAGTTTGTTTTCCGTATAATCATTCTCTTTTTTCAGCACTGAGGACTGGACACACGGAGTTGCATTCCCCAGCTCTGTTTTTAGATTTTATTTTCAGACAAGATCTAAGTAAGTGATTCAGTAGCCCAGTGAGGACTCACACTCGTGACCCTTCTACCTCAGCCTCCAGCAGTGCTGAGACTATGGGCTTGCACCACAAAGGATGGCTCGTAGATAAATTTTATCACATGCAGTCCTTCCAGTCGCTGCCGTGTTGTCCATGGCCACTCACATAATAACTGCAGACTTCAGCATGTGACAAACCTAAAATATTTCTTATTTGGTCCTTTGCGGAAAAGGTTTGCTTACCTCTTGTTCTCTGCATTTTAAACTTGTATCTCAGGACTGGGACAAATTCACTTATTAATTCTAGTAAATTTTCTGTAGATTCTCTGGTGAGGGCTGGCTCTACTGGGGAAAGAAAGGCACTAGACAATGCACAGTTGCATTCAGCAGCTGCTAGCAGAGCAGAGGAGAGAAAGGATCCCAAGAGTCTTTTACGAAGGGCAGCAGAACATGAAGTTCCACAGTGGAAACTATATTAATATGGGATACTCCACTGATAGGGGAGTAAGGTTCTGGGAAGATCTCAAGAGATATGCAACTGTGTCTCTAGGACAGATATTATGCTACTGGTAGTAATGTGCACCCCAGTTCCTTAACCCCTAAGTCCCACAGCAATGATGTCATCAGGCACAGAAAGATGAGACACAGTCAGTGGTTTTTACTGTCGTTAAGGAGCATGGTGTTTTGGGAACATGCCTCATGTAGCAAGTGATTAGCAAACCTACTGTGTTGCAGGCAAAAATTATACTATTTTAAAAGGTGCTGGCGGGGCTGGGGATTTAGCTCAGCGGGAAAGTGCCTGCCTGGCAAGCTCAAGGTCGTGAGTTCGGTTCCCGGTACCGGAGAAAAACCAAAACCAAAAAAACAAACAAACAAAAAAATAAATAAAAAAATAAAAAAAACTAAAAGGTGCTGGCTGTAAAACCATCACTGACAAATGTCCAGTCTGGCAGGAACCTACTCTAAAAGTTCCTGAGTCTGGCAGGATGTCAGAGTACCACTTCCACGTGTCCAGGGACAAAGAACATTCCAATTTGCACCCAAAGCTGAGGGATCCCACAGCGCTCTGTCCAGAGTTTGTGTACTTTTCATGACCCTGGGCTCTCAGAGCTCAACAGTTCCGGAACAAGTTGTTCTCAGGAATGAGAATGCAAGGACTATTTCTGAGCACTTCTTCCTTATTCAAGATGTCACATTCTCAAATGTTTAGTTTGTTGAGCCAATAAATTGAGACATCAAGAAAATTATCATTTATCTACTCTTTCCTATATGCTGTGTAAAACATGTTTTCCATTTTAGCACTAACACCACCTTTGTAACATGGATATTTTTAAATTGCTATTGTATGCATCCCAATAATATATAGTGAATCATTTCCTGCTATAATATACTGTTTTGGAGGAATAGTCAGGATTTAAAATTTTAACATTAGGCAAAACAACACCTTAAAGGTTCAAAAAGAAGGAGATGGAAGAAAGATAAAATCAGAGATCAGGATAATAGCACTCTCAGATGCCATTTACTCCAAACACTGAGCAAAGGAAATTTCGTAGACTACCTTGCTTTTATATTTTTATTTAAAGTTAAATGCATAACTTCATAACTATTACAAACTTTTCAGAACTAAAATTTGGCATTCAAACATAAATATGTTAAGGATAGCCTTTAAGAATAAATATATTTTTCACTGAGTAACAAAGATTATATTGACATTTACTCATCATTAACTAAAGATCTACATTTGAAATACTGAGTCTTCAACTTTTTAAAAATGAGTTCTTGCTAGAGATTTGGAGCAATATTCAGCAAAGTGATTAGTCAAGTTCTTATTAGGATGAAAATGATTTTTTTCTGTAATAAATGGGAGAGAAATTTTATCAGTACTGAGAATTACAACTGTACATTTCAAGAGAAAGCTGTTAAATAATTCTGTCAATACCGCTTCTCTATCAGGAAACAGAGTAACGATTGACTTCTTTCTCATACAATAGTATTCTCTATCTCAGAAGATCTCTTAGGCTTTGAAATAAAAGTTTCTCTTCCATTCAAGCAAGGAAAATTCCTATAAGGAAACTATACGTATAAGGGTGTTTTTGGACTTACACTCAGTAGGATTCAAATTCCAGACCTTCTGATTAGAAGGTATGTGACTTCTAAAAAGCGACATAATTGTGCTAGATGTTAGTTTCCTCACTGTGCCAATGTGTACAGCAAACATTAACATCTTTAGTTAGTATAATAAAATTATTACTAGAAATCATAAGTATTATTAGAAAGTGTACTTTTTATAAATTAAGAGTGGTTTTAATATTTAAAAATAGATCAGGAAACTCAAAATTCCACTAGAAGAGGCTGGGGATTTAGCTCAGCAGCACAGCGCCTGCCTGGCAAGCACAAGGTTGTGAGTTCAATCCCTCGTACTGGAAAAAAAAAAGAAAACTCACTAGAAATCAAACAACCTTGCCTCTTCCTGAGTGATAGACAGAAAATCAAACCCCTAAACAGACAGCATATTAAATATGAGATAGTAGATAGCAGAGCTGTTAATAGATAATACCGCCACCTTTCATCTTTTAGTTCTGAATGGCATCAGAAAACAATCAGGGTGTTCTAAAGAGGAAAAAAAAGGTTTTAGAAGTCTCTTTAAAAAGACAGGTCAGCATAAATGAATTTTTTATTAACTGAATAATGATTTTCTCTATGCTGTTCTCTGAGTATTGTCTAAAGAATTAATATCACATTATGCCTTCTTTTGTTATATTAAATACAGCAAGACAATTAAATTCAGAACTCATTTAAGAGTATAATTTTCTTTTTCTAAATCTTCTATCCAAAAAATTGACAATGGAAAATATATCTAATGGCTTGATAATGGAAAATATTTCATAATTAAACACAATCTGAAGCAGCTATCTTCAACAGCAAGTTGGCATTTGAAGTGGTGTCTCTGCTGAACTATTCTCAGACTGACTACGCTCTTTTGGATTACTGTAAAATTCCTTAGATCTGCAAGTAAAACAAGACTTGGAATGAATAATTCTCTGTTTGGTAGCTTAGTGGAGTTAGTCTTGTCAAAGAGTTTTTCTGCATATAAAATATAAATATTAATTTCTACCCTCTCTGTTCCAGAGGGCTGCCATAGAGCTACAAGTGTAATTATTGAAATACTGTAACTAACAAATATGTGGAAAAGCACAGACTGACAGAAACACTCCCTAGTGCTTTAGTTAGGGCTCTTCATCCAGCCTCATGTCGTACCCCAAAGGCCTAACACTGAAGTAATAATACACACTGAAGAGCATGCTTAGTAATTGTGAGTAGAATTTTTTCCCTTAGGTTACCCTGAAGGATTAAAATCCAACCAACAGATTAAACAGGCAGCAAGCATGTGGCTTCCTCATTAAACTTTGAAAGAGCAGATTACTCTGTCTCTTTAACACCAAAGATCTATGGGATCGAGTAAAGGGATAACTATCCCCAAAATATATGAAGAAAGTCATCAAAAATGGACATATTAATTTTTTTTCCAGTAATGAAAACAACAAATACAACATACAGGCGCAGGGAGATGTGCAGCAGAAGCTGGAGATGGTCTTTCTGCAGAGCACTGACTGCACCTTAGTCACGAGAGGGGACAAACAGCAGGTTAAAGAGGTAGGCCAGAAACCTGTAATGGTTCTTCTCAAAGGAATGGCCACAGATTATCTCTGTCACCTGATGTCTCTGCCCACCTATGCATGGAATTTTCTTCCAGGCAAAATCATTAGATTTGTTTGATCTTTCCAAGGGCAAAGCACACTTGATAAAAGGGACCCCTTGCAGCTCGGGACACCCAGCTTCCCTGCATATTCTTGCAGAGAATGACTTCCAGTCCCTACTCATTGATTATTCTTCTTGCCATTATTTGTTAAGTTAGTGTCCTAGGAAATAGGGACAATGAAGTGAGTCAAGCGGGCAAAACACCGCGACACGATGTAATATTCATCCTGGAGTGGGTAGGGAAGGGAAGACTTAAACCCTAAATAAAAATGGCATATATTTTATGCATAGATAAATGCTACAGAGAAATCAATGGTGGGAGGATAGGAAGTAGTATGTGTATGTGGTGTAAGGATCATAACCAGTAGATGCCTCTCAACTACAAGTGTAACCCAGTTTATTCATCTTTAAACTGAGAGGGAAAACCAGAACTCCTTATACAGCAGCAGAAAACCCTCAGAAAAATGACCTATTGTGTTGTTAAAAGAAAACATGAATCACAAGATACTTGAAGCAAACATTAAACATAAGGATATATCACCAAAGTAAACAAATTTACCAAAACAAAGCTGATCATTTAGAAAAGATGGTAGACTATTTAATATTCTTACTAACTTTTAAGCAACACAGACATATATAAATTCTATCCAATCGTGAGCATACCAGATAAAAGAATTAAAAGAAACAAGTGCATGGTTATGATTTAAGTAGGCAATATGAAAGAGAAAACATTCTACTCTCAAGAGAATAGGAATTGAGTTTGTCTAGTGTAGAAAGCTAGAGGAAAAATAGTTCTGAGCATACAATTTTATACACAGTCTAATTTAATCAACAAAGGAAAATTTTAAACAAGCTAGCTTTGGGGAATTTATTTCACATATGCAGTTTCTGAAAGACAGAAGGGCGTTTTTATAAAAGGATTAACTCTAGCAAAAACAGCAACAATAAAAAAAGTTAGGAAAGAAATCTTAAATTCCAATACGGCATGACTGCAATGCAACAATGAGGTGGACAGATGCTGTTTATGATCTGTAATGCCCCACGATGGAGAAGAAGGTCAGAGATTTTCCTGTGCAATCAGGCAACCTCAGCGGCTGTACGTGTCCCACCTGCTCACCGAGTTCTCTTTTCCCGAGAGTCACATGACATTAGGATGTGTGTCTGAAATATCCTGGCCCGTCACCCTGTGTGTGGGAAGTGATGGTCCACTCATCGGTGGACTCAGCCCGGAAGTGTGACCCAGAAGAGTGAGTTTGTGCCCCTGGCTCTTCCCTGCTGTCTCTTCCTAAATACCACGGGTGAAACACTTTCCCTCCACCGTGCCCCTCACTCGTCCGGTTTCTGCCTTGGAGACAGCAGAGCCTGTGTGGAAACAACAGAAAAACTAGAACTCTCTTCAAGTTGTGACTGCTGGATATTGGGTCCCAAAGATGGGAAAGTGACTAAGACAGACACTGGTACTGCAAAAGTGGGGCCATTGCTGTGACTTTATGTGACCACGTGATTCAGTAACATTCGGAACTTGTTTGCAGGGAGAATTTGGGGAAAATTTGGAGAGCCGGCAAAAGAAGACCTAGAGGGGGGTAACAGGAGATTCTAGACGAACTGAGAAGATGAGAATGCTAATAGGAACGCAAAACATAATGAGCAGGTTTACGGTTAGTTCATTTCATTTGGGAACAAGGACCCCATTGAGGCGTCATGCGTGTGTGCTACCTGCTGGTGGAAACTATGTCTCTTTTCTGACGGTGTCCTGAGACCGAGGGAGGCTGTGACCGAGGGAGCTGGATCAATTAATCTGAGGGAGGAAACTGCAAAGCAGCCAGACTCGCAGGTCACGGGGTGGGTACTGCTGAGAGCTTTCAGTCAGATGTACAGGGAAAGGCAAAGCCGAAACACAGAGATGAATAATTTGGAAAAATTTGCAGCCACCAAGGAAGAGCCTATAAAGATAGGGCCAGGAGAGTTATGTTGCAGAAAATACCATCATTTTTAAAAAGGCGAATGTTTTGCACCATTATAATAGGAATGAAGGCTCAAAGGCCTCTCAGAAACCAACAAGGCCCTACTCTTCTTACAGTCATGGGTGGAAAATTGCACAGTTTTCATTGGAGAAGAAATGAGACCCCGCCCCTGCCCCTCGAGGCCGTCACCCAGGGACCTGATCCCTGGGGATTCCCGTCACAGTGCCCAGCCACCCATTCACTCAGAGTCTGCCCCAGCAATGAGCCACCATCGTCAGCAGACCTGGGCACTGTTCCCGTGGAGCTGGACTTGTAGGTTTGCAGATGTGAAAGCTGAGGCGTGGGTGAGCTGTCCCCCGTGGTTCAGATGAAGGCCGGGAGGCCAGGCAGAGTGCCCCGAGAGCACAGTCAGCAATCTGTGAGAGGAAAGACAAAAGGTCAGTGGTGACCCCAGGATATTAGAGATACCGTGGGCATGGAACGTCCAGTGAGAAAGTCACTGGCAGTGAGAGGGGTTGCTCCAACAGAGAGGCCAGGAGGGGGACAACTGACAGTGCCTTAGGGCTTGGGCTGCACTCGCTCTTGGCGTTCACATCTCACCTCCGTGTGCCCCGGGTTGCTGACACAGAGCTGCAGGGATGAATGTGGATCCCATGGGTTTTGATCCAATTCATCTTATTTACGTGTTTCTCTATTTCAGAATGGGAATATCTTGCTTGTGCCATTGTATGTTGAAAGTATTCAGTGTTTTCTTTTTATTTCTCCTAGATTTTGGCTAAGATTTTGCCCTGCGATTCAGAGACTTTGGAGTTGGATGTTCCAGCAATGCTGGAACAGACACGGACTAGATGTATTTGGCATAAGATACGCAGAAGTCCCATGGGGGTCAAGGGTGTAACGTTATAGTTTAGATGTAAAATGTATTTGTCCCCGTGAGAAAAAAATAAGACATGTGAGACATAATCAGCATCTTTGCTTATTAAAAGCTCCCCTATGGAGGCTCAAAGATAAAGCCTCTGAGCTCAGATAATATTTCTTTTTTTACTTTAAAGAGAATAAAAAATAAGAAAGAAAACACAATAAAAATGATACAAAATTTCAACAAGATGATAGGAAATTAACAATGGTTGTTACATTGCATATTGTTATCTTCACAGTAGTTGTCCAAATTACCAGATATAAGCATGCAAAATTGATCAAACAATTGGCATTAGTTGTTCCTTTCAGTAATCCAATGGAAATTAATAGTACAGTTATCTTAGTTGTTTGTGTGTGTGTATATATATACAATATATAAAATATAAAATAAAATTATAAAAAAATATAAAATTCTTTCCTTCTTTCTTTCTTTTTTCCTTTTCCCCATCCCAGTTGTTCTTTCCTTTTGAGCAATTTCTTTCCCTTTCACAATATTTATTATACTTTCAGGATTTTATTCATTCTTTCAGTTTATTCCACTGCAGAGACAATACAATGTTTACACAAGTGTGTCTGATTTACTTCACTTATGAGCTGGTCTCTGGTTGCATCCATTTACCTAGAAAAACCTCAAGCTTATTTTTCTTTATAGCTGAGTAATACTCCATTGTATAAAAATACCACATCTTTTTTATCCATTCCTCAGTGGATGGCATTTGGGTTATTTCCAAGATTTAGCTATGAGAAATTGTGCTACTATAAACATGATTGCACATATATCCTTGTGGTGTGATGTTTTTAGTTCTTCTGGAAAAATACCCAGAAGTGAAATATTTGTGTCAAATAGGACCTGTAATCCTATTTTCTTGAGGAATCTCCACACTGATTTCCATAATGGCTGAACCTGTCTACACTCCCACCAGCATTTGAGAAGGGCTCCTTTTTCCACATAACCATGCCAGCTTTTGTTATTGGTTGATTTCTTGATGATAGCCACTATTTCTGGGGTGAGATGGACCCTGTGTTGTTTTAATTTGCATTTCTCAAATGAACAGTGATGTTGAACATTTTTTCATATATTTATTTTCCATTTGTATTTCTTCATCTGAGACATGTATTCATCTCAGATGCCCATTTTTTGATTGGGTTTTGAATTTGGGGGAAATTTTTTTTTATTCTTTGTATGTTGTAGATTAAAGTCCTTGTCTGAGGGATGGTTGGCTAAAATATTTTTCCCAATTCATGGGTTTTCTCTTTATTCTGTTGGTGATTTCTTTTGATGTGCAAAAACTTTTCAATAAGAGGAGATCCCAGTTGTTGATTCTTTGTAGTATTTCCCACGCAGTTTGCTTTTGTTTGTGAACTCTCTGCCTATTCCTATAACTTCGAGTTTTCTACCTACTTACTCTTCCAGTAGATCCAGTTTCTGTTTTAATATTTAGAACTTTGATCCATTTAGACTTTAGTTTAGTACCTGATGATAGGGTGTAGTTTAGTCTTGGCATGTGAAAAGCCAGTTTTTCCAGTACCATTTCTTAAAAAGGCTATCTTTGTTCCAATGAACATGTTTGGCCCTTAAAGGTCAAAGATAAGGTGGCTGAGTGTCTTTGTAGTTGTGTCTGCATCGTGTAGTCTGTTCCATTGATCCAGAGGTCCGATTTTTTGTGTGACTACCATGATGATTTTATCACAGTAGCTTTTTATTATAATTTCAAGTTTGGGGGATTGTGATGCTTCCTGCTTTGCCTTTGTTTCCTAGGATTTCTTCTGCTAATCCTCAATAAAATACTAGTGAACAGAATACCCCAAATCATAGAGAAGATTATACATCAAAACCAACTGGGATTCATCCCTGAAATTCAGGTATGATCCAATATATGAAAATCAATCAATGTAATGCAGCATATCAATGAAGATAAAGACAAAAACCATACAATCATCTCCATAGATGCAGAAAAAGTTTTTGATGATGTCCAGCACTCATTCATAATAAAAAAGAAACCTACAGAAAAGCAGAATAGATGGTCTTTACCTCAATCTAATAAAAGCCTTCTAAGACAAGCCCACAGCTAACATCATGCTAAACGGACAAAAACTGGAAGCCTTCACTTTAAAGTCAGGAATAAGACAAAGACGTCCACTATCACCACTCCTATTCAATATAGTTCTGGAAACATTAGCCAGAGCAATTAGACAAGAGGGAGAAATAAAAGTAAAAATGATAAGAAAGGAAGAAGTTGAATTATTATTCACTGATGACATGATGCTCTACATAGAAGACCCCAAAAACTCCACCAAAAAACTTCTAGATTTAATAACTAAATTCAATAGCATAGCTGGATGAAAATTCACTACTCAAAAATCTACAGCATCCCTGTACACAAGCAACAAATTCACAGAGAGAAATTAGGGAAACCACATCCTTCACAATAGCATCCAAAAAAATGAAATACTTAGGAATCAATCTAACAAAGGAAGTGGAATATCTATACTGTAAAAATTGAAAATTACAGTATCCTAAATAAAGAGATTGAGGATATCACAAAATGGAAAGATAGTCCTTGCTTACGGATAGGAAGAACCAACATTGTGAAAATAGCCATACTCGTGAAACAGATTCAATGCAATTCCAGTCGAAATTCCATTGGTATACCTCACAGATCTAGAGGAAACATTCATGAAGTTCATCTGGAATCATAAAATATTTCTCATGAACCAACAGTTGATGTTGAAGGGACTCAACTACTAAAATGAAGATGTTTTCAAAATTATTTATGGAACCACAGTGAGTGAGACTCAGAGAATTTTGCAATTAGTTCAAATTGCTTTGTTTTCACTCGTGTACCTCTCCCTCCCCCACAGCAGGTGTGACTTTAGAAACCAGGTTCATTGACTATCCTGTTCTGGGCTTTTGCTTCAATGATAGTAGATGTAAGACTGAATAATTTATGATGAACAGAAATTTTTCGTAGGCTGTTGTGGAGGTTGAGAAGTTAAAGAACCACAGGCTGGCACGAAGCAAGAATCTTCTTATCTTTCTACCCCAGATTAGAAGGCCAAAGAGAGGTGAAGAGAGAAAAGGGAAACAAATTAGCTCTTTAATAACGAACACCCTTCCATGGTAAAAGGGTTAGCTCATTCATGGGGCCCGTGTCTCCACGGCCCATCCCATCTCAATACACAACCCATCCACAAACTGCAGCACTGAGTTTTAAGTTATCAACACTTATCTGTGGGGAGAAACATTCAAACCAAAGACCAATGGAATATTAGTGGATAGAAAACAAGTCTTAATCACTTTAACACATGAATTAATTGTTACTCAAAATCAAGACGTTCTGTGTATCAGAAAATCACATTTCTAATGTTTATACAGTAGTCTACATGGGAACTAAAATAGCATATACATTTGAATAAAAAAGTAATTTTAAATTAAATTCCCTTCTTAATTTTTAAAGTAATGCAAACATACCTTTTTTTAAAAGTTTTCTTTTTATACTTTGACATTTAAATAAACTTTTGACTGTAGTAACAAAAAGTCTGTTTAGTTTCCAGACAAAATCAAATTCAACATGCATGAAATGAATAAAAGACATTCAATTTGTTATGGAAAAATTAATTTCCCATGGTATGAAATTTTAAAAAGCATGAAGCTAAGAATATAAAATGCTAGTGTTTTGATCAATCATTTTCTACAATTGTTTTATTTGCTGCAATATAGACAGCTAAAATTTTTCTCTTTTGCATACCACTCATTTAAAAACATTACTTGAAATATTGCCAGAAAAAAACTGTTTACTGAAATCATTCAATTTACAGATGCAGAATTTTCAACGTCAATGGGAATAATAAATTTCAACACAACTAATATTGAATAGCAGTTTAATCATTATCTAAAGAGAAGCTAGGCCCAGCCTTGGCATTTAAAAACAGATAAGAAGCAAACAATATTCCTAAGAGTAATTCTGCTAATTAGCTATTACTTGAGTTAATTTAGTTGAAATAAATTAAAAAAGAATGTTCAATAGTCAAAGTGCTGAACTGGATAAAATAATAATGATACTTGTTCTTAAGCATCCACAGACTACAATAATAGTACACAATTAGGTTTTTATTTTTGTTTGGCTTGTTAAAATATGAATGTTTCTCATCAGTGTACTTTCTAACCTCTAATTATTTTGGAAGCTAGAGCAATTTCTTTGTTTCTTCATACTCCATCTAAAGATCTTAGGATGGATGAAGGTATACAGTCAGAGTGAAGACCCCATTTTATGGCTTAATATCCTATCATAGTTCATGGGGGACTCCTTTGAGAAACAGGTTTCTGAGTCTTCTGTGGACCAAATGCCTTATGCAACCTTAGTTTCAGTATTTTGTCAAGGGTTTTATATGACTGATTAGGAAACTATCTAGCTTTCTCTATTCCTAGAACTTGGTCTTGCTTTTATGGTTTTCCTAGTAAATGGACTAGGGCCTTGTTATTAGATAATTTTTTTGCACCCAATGCTTTTATACCATCTGACAGTCTTCTATAGTCCTAGTGATTTATTTCATTATTTTCGAATACTGCATTTGCAAGGCCACAGTCTGTTGAAAGTGTAACAAAAAAACCACACTGTGACATTGCAAAGTCATGTATGATTATAGGTGTCACACCCTACATGTACGTGCCTGTTTTTATTTCCCATAAATATAACTCCTGTTTAAGTAATTTGATCTTAAGACAAAAGCCACTTGCCTAGAGAGCAGAAATCATTGATCTCTGAACTTTCAACCATACAAACTTTAGTTTTATCCTGAAAAATTAATTGAATAGTCATTTAAATCTCAAAATATGCTGACTTCTGACTCTATGTATACACATATGTTCAGAATTCAAGGAGAATAAAAATAACTATTTTCTTTAAGTAATTTTTTCAAATATCAAAAAATGTTTGCCATGCAATCTTACAAATTTTGGTACATGTTTGAGAAAAATAGATTAACATTTTTTTTTGATTTTACTCTCTTCAGTGGATTTTTCCTTTCAGCAGAAAAATAAATTAGATAGTTATTAAAAACCCCAACAAAATAGCAATGACACAAGATGATACAAACCTGGAATGTTTCTTGATTCTTACAAGTCACTATCTTGCTAAATTTTAGTTTCATTTTTCTATTAGACAGTAGGGATGCAGTCAGGAACCAGGATAGGTATTGCAAACACAAGCAATACAGAATTGATTACACAGATATTGGTAGTTGAAAGAATCAAAAGAGTAAATGGAAGATTCTTAGGATTAATAATAGCAAAAGCAGTTTAAATCAACAAAGCTGGATAAAAGAGATGAAATAAGAATGTTGTTAGGGATTTTGAATGATTCCTCAATCAGTTTCCCCAGGGGCAATCTTTTCCTTTGGGAGCAGTTTTCCTCAGAGATGTGTCTCACATACCATCTGAGCCTGAAGCAGTTTATTCAGGCATCATACTTGAAACACAGACATCAGGGGCAGCTTGGAGGAATGGGCCAGTCACCTAAGGAGTGTTCTGATGAACAGCTAAACATATTTTTATTGGGAGACCCTTCAGATCTTGGAGGACTCTTCATTTCATCTTATACCTGCATTGTCAGGATCAGTGACCAATTTATCTTCCACACAGAAAAAGCGATTGTCTAAAAAGTATTTGTTTAAAGTCATATGAAAGGTTTTAGTTTTTGTTTCTTGCTGCAGTGATTTTGTCTCCAGGAAATACCTGGGCCAGTACTTGAAATCCCCATACCGGTGTACATCATATTGTGAAGTAACGCACTGTGTACACCATGGAAGACATCTGAGTGTGTCTTAATGCTGTCATTGATCAGGTAGCTGCCATATGCCTCTTATAGTTCACGACACTGGGTATTTCCATGTTTGTGTCAGGATATGTTTGGCTAAGTTCTGCATCCCAGGAGCACCCTGAGGCTAGTGTTCAGATTCATGATGGCTTAAACACTGGACAATTGCTTCCCAAATTACTGTGATGAGCACAGCTAGTATAGCTTGCTGGCTAATTTTAGGACGGCACAAAGAAGTTGGAGACTGGGAACAATAGCTTTTCCCCCTTTTTGCTGCTGCCATCTCTCAGTACTGCACCACTGTGATATTACCAGATTCTAAAAGTGAGCCAGCGAAATGAACACATAGAGATGCGGTTTGCAGATTCCCTGGCCTCATCTCACTAAACAGTGTAGAGTCGGGAAGAGGCTGAGAGCGAATTTTCAGATCACCAACATATTGTAGTCATAGGTAATAGGACCCCAATGGGCAGGGATAATGTAGAGATGGATGGTCTGCTTAAAAATGAAAGAGGTAACCTAGAGGGTCTGCAGTTAGCTTATGGGGTAGATATATAGAGATTAGCTAAGTTCCTCTTTATACGGACTGTTCCAGTAAGGGCAGGAAAAAATAAGACTTTGCACAGCACTTCCCAAGGATTTCATTATAGACCCCTCACAGTGAGCTGACAGCCAGTCTGAAACAGCTATTTAGGAGGGATGTGATGGTCCCCAAGATCCCTTTATCCCATAAAAACGTGACCACTGCTCCATATTCTGAAGTCACCCAGCTCTGGGGCACCCATTCCTTGTAATAGCTTTGTACCACTTTCTTCTGCAAATAAATTCATTTTTGCTTTGTACCATTTTAGATTGCTCTTTGTCTTTCTAAGGTAGAGAGAAAGACCAGCTTGGGAAAGCTGAAGGTGGGCTGGAGACCCTGCCTTAAGCCCCTACACTTGGACAGTCTTGTGGGATTACAGGTCAGCGGGTACAGTCAGTACAACCGAGCCTAACCAGGGGTGGACACTGGATGTGGGGAATGTGCCGTCGTCTTGTTGTCTCACCTTCCGGAAGTCCCCCAGCAAGATTAGCACTATGGCCCTTTCTGTGGGTGATAGGCGACCTGTTCCGGAGACGTGGCCCCTCATGAGGTTTTGTGAAAGTTCGCAGGAATCTGCTGGGGATCAGTACCTCGTGCTGCTTTTGGAAACGGTCTGCAGAAACCTAGCAGCAAGTCCGCTGTGCAACTCCAGGTGCACACCTACTCAGAGGTTCATCCTCACCCACTGCACGCCAAGAAGATCAGCTGCATTCTCTGCACTTCCTGCTCTGACCTAGGCAGGGGTTTGCACGGCCCTGCCTCATGCCAAGAGGCTGACTCCTTTGTTTTGGCTAGACCTTAAGATCGGCACGGTGGAGGAGACTATGTACACCGCGACTCAAAGAACTTTGTCCACAGGCCCAAGAGCACAACTTTTTCCAGGCCATCTCCAAATTGAATTTCTCAGGGGGAGATTTGCACCTCCTGGTGAAACTAGGCTTCTCCATAGGCGACTGCCCCTTGTAATGTCCTGCGAAGGAAAATCAGGCAATTCAAATTTGGCCCTGGCTGAATGCAGATTACCTCATCATATTCACCTTCCTCTATTCTGTCACTTTCCCACATTTTCCTGTGAGCTGCCTGAGGACCCCAGAAAGAGAGGGGGACTCAAGAGAGTGCAGCATAGAAGGGGAGCCCTCTTTCTGTTATGTGTGTTAGAACTCCTCAGTGTGGAGTCTCTACAGAAGGCCCAAGAGAAGATTGCTCAGCCTCACTTGAGACTAAGATATCTTTTTGGACTAATTTTTTTCTCCAGTTCAGACACCAACATATGCCTCGACCTCTCTGAGCCTTGGCCTAAATGGCTAGCCTTGCCCCGTGAAAGAAGAGGCCTTTTAAGAACTTTAAGGTTTTGAGGAGAGGCAGAAACAGGGCTATCGGAGATGTAAGATGATGGACCAAGGTCTAGGACACCGAGCAGATGCGTAAGGTCAGGTTGCTGCTGTAACCCACACACAGGTATGGCACGGGTGAACTCGGTGGTGGTGAGATGGGGGGGCGGGGACCCTAAGCTGAGATAAGGCCTGCTGGCAGTACATGGGATGCCCCTTCTCGCCAAGCGGATGCAGGGATACCCATCACAGGATCTCCGTCATTTCCTTTTTCCCTTTTCCTCAAGTGAAAACCAGATCCCCTACCATCCCACCTTATTTGTCCCTCAACTGTGTACTCAAACAGTGGAAAAATTAGATTCGCAAACTTTAAAGGAAAAAGGCCCCAATTTTGTATTATAGTAACATCTGGCCTCAGTACACCGTAAATGATGAAAAAGAAAAAAGTGGCCGATGGGAGCTCCCTTAACTTTAACACCACACTGCAGTTAGACCTGCTTTGTGAGAGGGAGGAAATGGCCTGAGACGCCCTATGTCAACTCTCCTTTTCCCTCTGGTGGGTTTCTCAGTATTTCTCTTGATACTGCACTGTTGGTGGCACTGAAAGCTGCCCCCTCCCAGGGATCAAAAAAGACACAGAAAAATATGCACCCTCAGAAAGGAAGAAGGGTGAACCCCGAGACCTCAAAAGATAGGGACCCTGCCTCCCTTATTCTCAATCCGGCTCTGCAGCGCTGCCAGAACAGTTGCTGTCCTTCCACTCCAACTTGAGGGGGGAACAAAAACAGGTCTTTACTTACTCAAAACTGGGAAAAACCAAATGAGGTCTGAAGTTTCACAAGGGACTCAGATATAAAAAAAGCTTGTAAAAAGGAAACTTCTCTCTTCATGTAACCTAGGATGATCCAGTGTTTCTCTTTAGTGAAATGCTTAATCAGAGAGAGAGAGAAAAGAGTTTTGTGGGAAGCCATTAGATCTGGAAATGTTTATCATAAACTTCACAGAGGAGCCAGAACGGAGGAAGGTGAAGCCAAAGTGTGTGCTTCCACGGGAGCGAGGTCAAATTTCTTACTGTTTTTGCTTTGTTTTGTCTTTGTCTATGTTGCTGGCATTTTGCTATTGTTCTTTTTTTTTAAAATTCTCTTTAAAAGAAAACAAAGGAACACCTCCACAATGCAGTGTTTTTGCAATGAGTAAATGATGCAGGGACCAAATATACCCTAATAAACTCAGGCAGTGCCATCAAGGATAGTCTCATTAAGGATAAGTTCCCGAAGCAGCCACGCAAATCCACCATAACCGGTTAAAACTAGTGGCAGACGCAGGAAAAAAAATCATCTGGAATGAGATGGCTATTTCAAAGTGGCAACTAAAGTCATCTACAACAGAGACAAGCAGATCAAACAGAAAAAAGCAGTTAGTTGTTGCCCTACGAGCTAGATCATAAAGGACCCCTGTGCTATCATTGTCATCACGCAGACATTGTAAGGAAGAACGTCCCCATTAGCAGGGAGCTTGACCTGAGCCTCCAAGGCAATCTCTCCAGGGGCAGCGACACCCGCAGGGAGGGTCTCCCAGGCTCACTATTCAGGCCCCTCTTAGTCCCTTCCAACCTACGGAGCCCGGGATGATTTGATAGTGAAGAGGGAACACGTCGGTTTTCTCATCAATATAAAGGTCAGCTTTTTTGGTCCTTGCCTTCACTTGGGAGAATTCAGGGTGTCTCAGGACCCCCAATGGAAAGGTTCTTCTCCCAGCCTGTGGCTGGCACCTCGGGGCGATACACACTTTGCTAATTCATTCCTGATGATTTGTGAGACCTCAGCCCCATTAGATTGGTACCTCAATTCATGAACTTAATTCTTTCTACGATTCTGGTCTCAAGCTGAATTGGATGAGACATGAATTAAATTCAGTAATTGGGTTCATTGTCAACCTAATGGGGAAATTTGATTTGGGTCTCCTACATTTCAGTTTGAGACCCGAACTGTGAAAAGAATTAAGTTCATGACCCAAAGTATCAATGTATTAGGAAGATATTTGCTGTGAGAAGCTCAAGTTCAAGTCCTGCTTCTTCCAGGATCTAGTCAGGCAGGGACAGTCTCCCTTCAAGGGTTACAGATGGACCCAGCAGTGCGGACAGAGGAACACACAGTGGGGCAGGACCTAAAGACCCTACCTGTCCTCATCCATCTTAAGGACCCCATACATTTTCCTCGCCAAAAGCAATATCCCCTTCAGCTACAGGTTAAAGAAGGACTGAGACCCATCATTCAGAGATTGCTGCAACCGAGACTCCTCAGGGAAACTGTCAGCCCCTATCATAGTCCCATTATGGGATTAAAAAAAAATCCAAATGAGTGGAGTCTGCAGAGTTCTCAGTGCTCATGCTGTACCTATGTAAATACCTCCCAATAAGCTGAAACTTGAACAATTGTTACCTTAGACAAGGCCAAGGGACCATGGACTCCCTTGGCTTCCCAGGTCTTTGTCCAGGTAAAAAGTTGCCTTCTGTACGTTACCATGTGGCTCCTCCCTCTCTTGCGACCCCTGCTGCTTACATTCTTCTGCTATGCATGTTTGGATCTTGCCTTCTGAACTGTCTCTTACTTTATCTGACTGCACCCGTGTTATCAAGATGTAGATGGTGCTTCAAACAGAGTCACGAGTGACGCTTCCTCCAGATTTCAACCAAGCACCACCGAACCAACCTGATCATGGACGGAAACTTGGAACCAAAATAAATCTTCCTTCCTTTACATTGTGGATAGCAAGTGTTTTGAAAAAGTGACTAAGATATTAATATAGGAGTATGCTTTGTTTCTTACAGTCACCTTATTTAAGCAAAATTTGCTAATGTTCAAATGTACCTGGCTCACAGCGTATTAGAGATCATTAAAGAAGAAACACTTTTAAAAAATCATTTAAAAATGACTCATTCTGATAACTGAACATTTGCAAAAGATTATATTCACCACAGAATATTTTTTTATTTTTAAAAAATTCAGAACATCAAGTGTATATTGTCTTAAACTTCATAAAATTAATTGAGTCTAATTTCATGCACAGGTGTGTTTAAATATTTTCAAAGTAATCGTGTATTGTAAAGAATCTCAGTTGTAATCTACATTATAGTAATTTTGGAAGTACTTCTCTAAGAAAATTTTTAAAACCTCTAAAGTGTTAGATAGCCATTTCTACTAATTTGGAGGCTCAAAGAAATTATTTATTTCCGCTGAGGCGTTGTTAATATTATAAAGAGCCTCTCATCACCAACTTCAAAGCTCGGTACATCGTCTTGCTATTCATACCGGGCAGTATTGCAGCAGATTCACAGTGTAAGTAAGAATAAATAGATTTTCATAAATATTCCAAACAATTTGATTACACTCAGGAAAAGGCTGGGAAACATTAAGAATTATGAGATTTTGCTGCCATCTTCTGATGAAAATATTTTATGATGTAATTAAAATGTTTAGAAACTATTCCAAGACAATGCTCACAAAATGTTTCGCTTGAGTCTGGGGTTGGGATGTGGGAGGGGCATACGGAAAGAAGAAATGTGAGTAACACACCTATGCTATCTTCACTACTACGTTTTCTCAACCATCTTGCTTCCATGGTCCTGTTACTTTTTGTTTGTTTGTTTGTTTTGAGATCGAGTCTTTCTATGTAGTTCAGGCTGATCTTGAACCCACTGTGGAGCACAGATCGTCCTTGAACCCCCAGTAATCCTGGCTCAGATTCCCAAATGCCTGAAGGACAGTTCTGTGCCACCATTCTCTGATACATTTTAAAATTATTTTTAAAGATTTTCACATTCACTTTGATATTCTCAAACATAAGTAATTGTAACTACTTAGATATGGTTCTAAACTGGCAAATTTACATGTCATAAAAAATGATGTATAATTTTATCTATGGAGTGGTTTTAATCTTGAGGGTCTTTAAATCTATTTAACATGAATGCAATAACCTTTCTACTTACTGGTCTTATGTTTAACCACAATATTTTTTAAATTCCTTTTTTTCTTTTTAACATTTATAAATTCTGAAGGACAGAATGCAGAGTTATTATCTTCCTGTTTTTCAGATAATTAAATGGAATATATTTCTTGGTGTTTAGTCCTGTGATAAGCTTATAATGTAATTTATTCTGGTCACACTTGGGTCTTTCAGAATGACTTCCAATTTTTCTAATGGCCAGTTCCAAAACGTCATGCCTTCGAATTTCTGGGTTGTCTTGTATGGAGACAAAGCACCTGGATTTCCCTCTTTCTCTTCCCTAACATTTTCTTATTTTTGCAGTTCTAAGTGGAGATACGAGAAACGACAGATAATGGGAAAAAGAAAAAAGGCATTGTAATCCTAAGTGGACAATGTATCTGAAAGGGAACCTTGACTTAGTACAATTGTGTTCCATGTTTTATATGTTTCTTGGTCTGTCAGTATGATTTTCAATTTGTATATATGTTAATTAAATTCATAAGGTCTTATAAGCTAAATAAATGAATCAGATGCTAGAGAAAATTAAAGGACAGTGGAGGAGGGGAAAAAGAGAATTGAAGTGTGTTATGTACATGTGCCGATCCCTTACAGTGAATGTAATCATTATGCACTGCAAACATGAATTAATAAAAGTTAGAACAAAGAAATTTCACTTGTTACCATCTTTTTATAGTGCAATTTAGACGGAGAACACTGGATGAAAGGATAGCGGCGTCAAAGCTTTTACATTCTCTACGTGTGACCAATTTAATGTCTAGACGGTTCCCAGACTACAGTGGATCTCAATGTACAGCTCATCATAAGCTGAAAACTTATTTTTCAGGTAACTTATTTTTTGTCAGATTTACCATTATTCTCTTCTTCTAATTGCCTCTCATAATCTCTCCTTTGATACGGAATATTTATTTTAAAAGTATCTAATACGTTGATTTAAATTAGTTATGAAACATAGCTAAGGCTAATATTTTTTAAAGTATTACTTTTATTTAATTTTTTAACTATGTGAAGATATGTCACTTATTGTGGGTAATGACTGTCAATTCCAATTATGCGTTTTTATGGTTTGGAGGTGAACTGTTCTCCAAAGGCTCATCTGAAGAAGGCTTGTGCCTGGTGATCAGAGGCAATTGGATCAGGATGGCTCTCACTTCATTGGTGATAAATCTCTTGCTCAAATCAGAATTCTTTGACATTGTGAAGAGGTGATGGGTACTGGAAGTGGGACCTAGGTGAGGGAGTGGATCGTGGGGTGCAGCCTGGAGATCCACATCTGGACTCTGACCCCTCCTTCTCTGGTGCTTTCCTTTTCTCTGTGCTCTCTGCCACCTTACCTGAAAAGCTTTCCTCTGCTGTGCTCTGCTGCCATGATATTTTTGCTCAACGGCAACCCATATTCAATGGGCCGTTTTCTGAAACCTCTGAAACCACAAGCCAAAATAACCCTTTCTTGTTTTAAACTGTTTAACTCAGACATTTTGCCACGTTGCTGTTGAAATCTAATTAACATGTGTATGGTATAGCTCTTCCCCACCCTAAGCATTTAACAGTGAATCAGTGGTGGTGGGTGATACATACTATATCTTTCTGTAAAGGGCAAAAATTGTTTCCTGTGGACACATTACAAATTTAAAGTGCATTTCTTCAGGTAGCACACCTTGGTCTAACCTGGTTAGACTGCAAACAGAAACAAGGACGTAAAGAACAGAGCCGGAGTTCTTTGTATGTTGCTAAAATACAGATCCATCTGCGGTGATTTGCATCCATACGGGATCCTGAGATTTCACTTGGGCTTCTCAGTATAAATGGACATTGCACTTTGAGTCTGTGTGTACCTACCTGTGAAGTCTTCTCAGCCCATCAGATAAAAGCATCAATATGAGAAGTCATCACAGGTCTTTTCCGAGCTTACTCTGTCTTCTCTCTCCAGACTATTTCAGAATTGTTTCTCTGCCCCTGCATCAGTGCCCCAAATTATTTGCAGTTGTGTTTACTTCCCAGTCTCCTCAGTGTTCAAGATTGAAACAGATTTCTCACTTCTTTTAAGTTGCACTTGCAGATTTCATGCTTCCTCTAGATCTTCTGTATAAGACTCAACTCATAGTCTTTCTTTCAGGCTTTTCCTTCTGCAACAGCTGCAAGTTTGATAAATTGCTCTATTATCCATGCGGAAAATTCTCCTTAACCTTACCCCCAAATATTCACATTCACTGAGAATTCTGTTTCCACTGTCTCTGTGTGCCTCGTTAATCTGCCTCAATGTCTTAGCCATCTCCATTCTGCTCTCCTCTCTTTGATGAAAAGGTCTCTTAAACACAAAGGTCTGGACATACCACTTCCCTGGTTAGAGTCCTTCCAAACTTTCTGTAACTTGGGGGATACATGATGACCACCCCCACACACAAGCACACCCACCCATGTGTGCTTCTCTTGTGCGCATATCTGCCTCCCTTGACTTTCTCCCAATTCTCTCCTGAAGATCCACCAGTACAACCCTTGACCAGAACATTCAGTCTTTGCATGCTGTTGGTGCCTACATATTCTTCAGTTCCAGCTGAAAACTTACTCTTCTGAATCCCGCATTACATAGTTCTCCATGAACTCAGCCTCCAGCCATTTACATTTCTGTCCTGTATTAAGTGCATCTTTGTTCTTTGTTGAATTCCTACTATCTTGTTTAGTGACGCTGTGTTATTTCTAATTTTTTAAAATTATTTCATATTCTCTTTAATTGTTTGATCAATCTTGAATTCTTACATCTGGTAATCTGAGCAACATCATTGAAGGTAAAAATATGCAATATAACAACCATTGTTTTTTTTTTTTTTTTTTTTTTTTTTCCGGTACCAGGAACCGAGCTCACGACCTTGCACTTGCCAGGCAGGCGCTTTGCCGCTGAGCTAAATCCCCAGCCCCTAACAACCATTGTTAATTACCTATTATCTTGTTACAGAAGAAACTCTGGATCATTTTTATTATTTTTGTGTTGTTTTGTCTTTGTTGTTTTTTTGTTATTGTTTTTTCCTCCTTAAGATAAAAAAAATACTTATCGTGCCTACCTGGACAGATTATGAACATGGAGAAAAAGACCTTCTCTGCCATATTTATGACAACATTTCAAATATCTGATTTCATGTCTGACCAATCATAAACAATAAATATGAGTTAATTATCCCACTAATTCACATATATATGTAATGTGCTAGCATGTTTATAGATATATTAGGTGAACATAATATAAACATGCTGAATTTGAATTCTGAAAAATCTGAAGGAAACATTTTGGGACCATATTTTATCAGTATTTGTGCTAATTTAATTCAAAGACATACTATTTTCATGTGATTATTTAGAGCCCACTTTGTATTTCCTATAGTATGTGGTACTTTTAGTTACTAAAAGATACAAAAGTTTGCGATCCAATGTTTAATCCATGACTAAAACTGCTAAAATTCTATGTCTGAATGTTACCTTCTGGCTTAAATTCATTCAGTTCCTTATATTTCAAAATAGGGTAAGAGGGGCTGGGGATTTAGCTCAGCGGCACAGTGCCTCCCTGGCAAGTGCAAGGTCGTGAGTTTGATTCCTGGTACCGGAAAAAAACAAACAAACAAATAAACAAATAAACAAACAAACTAGGGTAAGGTAATTTCCTGACTAGTATATTATATGTTTTACGTATTTGCACTGAACTCTGAACTATCATGTCTTTACTAAACTGTGTGTCATGATTTAAAACTTTCTGAAGATTGTGCACAACCAATTATACTGAAAGTAAGCAATTTCTTTACAACTGTCTTATCAACATGTAAGAAAGTTTTTCAGTCCACGTTATAAACATATCACAACATTATCTATAATATTCACAAAAAGAACTTATATTCTGTAATATTTATTTTTCAGGGTATCTTTTTGAGTAACACTTTTCAACTTTTATCTTCTATATGTTTAATTGAAAATTAAGCACATATTTTCAAAACTCCTACTGTTTTCCCTTAGGTATTTATTCACAAACTGATCTATGGAATGCCTGAAAACTCAAAAATTGTGTGTCGGGGAGGGAGATTTAGCTCAGTGGCACAGCACCTGCCTGGCAAGCACAAGGTCATGACTTTGATTCCAGGACTGGGAAAAAACCAAAAGAACAAAAACAAAAACAAATATTATATGTGCATTAGTTGTGAATAAAAATAATAAATAGTTTGGCTTTATGAGAAAGACTAAAAGTTTACTTACACAAATTAAAATGTTAAACTACTTAGATCACTTTATAACCAGAAATCACACAAGTTATAAGATATCTGTTAAATTACGAAAGATTTGGTAGGGCAAATTAACAAACCATCCACAATTCAGTAATGAGCTTTACAAAATGAGACAAAATATTCA
The DNA here is from genome assembly GCF_000276665.1 of Chinchilla lanigera. NCBI lineage: Eukaryota > Metazoa > Chordata > Mammalia > Rodentia > Chinchillidae > Chinchilla > Chinchilla lanigera. Next base: position 12,746,613 of record NW_004955448.1, on the reverse strand, counting down.
TATGATATAAATGGCAGGATATTTCCAATATCCAGGGTTATACTTGAAATATGTTTCTTTGCAAAATCTACTACCAGTAGATTAAATTTTGATAATATTATGATAATATTAACCTGTGAAAATATTTGAAAATAAGGCTAAGCCCTCAACAGATAATGATAAACATGCAAATCAGTCAAATATTACAACAAGTTATATTGCTTATTTTCGAAGTAAAAGCATTGAACATATCAATATTTACAACATGGTACAACTGCAGAAAAGACAGTTTTCAAAAAGCCTTTGTGAAGAAGGAGAAGGAGAGGGGAAAGGGGAAGGAAGAGGAGGAGGAGAAGGGGAAGGAGAAGGGGAAGGAGAAGGCGAAGGAGAAGGAGAAGGCGAAGTAGAAGGCGAAGGCGAAAAAGAAGGCAAAGAAGAAGAAGAAGGAAGAGGAGGAGGAGGAAGACGGGGAGGAGGAGGGGGAACAGGAGGGGGAGGAGGAGAGAAAGAGATTTATTAGCATCATAAAGTCCCTTTACCATCCAAGCATTCAGGTCTGGGGTCCGTGCTCCGTTGGCAGGTTCAACCTGGAAGCCACTGGAGCTGCTGGCCTCCAAGTACGTGGATGTGCAAGTGATACACAGATTGAGCACCCAGCTTTTCATCTGACTATCTAGAGTTTTCTTAAGATTTCATCAAATCTTTTTCTCAGGTAATCAGTAATCATAGCCACAAAATTTCTTAAATACATAAACATGTACAAATATTATATTTTATATGTATTTCCTATCTGATATGTTGATTTATTGTGACATGACTCTAAGGAATTACATAATCCAAACCTTCTGATCTTAACCTTGTTACAATAAATTTTGGTATGTTCATTTTTATTGCATTCCCTTATTCTTCATTGTCAGCACACTATGAAACCATATAACAATTCCTTACTATTTTTTTTTTTTATGCTTTCTACTGGACTTTCAGATCTCTCAGGACACAGCCAGTGAATTATTTTTCTTTCTTCTTCCAAATGTCTCCAGAAAATGTGTGACAAACTACGAATAACATTTTTTCACACAACATGGCTAAGATAATTGTACCACTAATTGCTAGGGATCTATTGAAAAGAACAGTTAATGTTTAATTATTTAATCAACCTTGCAGTCTTACAGTTGGTGATCTGAGCAACTTCACTGAAGATAATAATATATAGTATAAAAAACATTAATTTCTTATCATCTTATTTTGAAATTCTGTATCATTTTTATTGTTTCTCTGGTTTTTTTTTTGTCTCTGTTGTTTTTTTTATTTTGAAATTCTGTATCATTTTTATTTTTTCTCTGTTGTTTTGTTTCTGCCTCTGTTGTTTTGTCTCTGTTGTTTTTGTGTCTGTTGTAATTATAAAATTTGAAAAATTTATGAATAATAAAGAAGTGTGTGCTGAAAGATCTTAGTACTATATTCCTAGTGTAGTGCATAGTATGATAGCATTAGCATCACATAGAAGATACAAAGAAATGTAAAATCATGAACCTCACTCTGTGTAATCAGAATCTAAATTTTAATGTCCTCAAATACCTTTTTTTTTTTTTTTTTTTTTTTTTTTGGTTTTTCTCCAGTACCGGGAACTGAACTCACGACCTTGCGCTTGCTAGGCAGGCGCTTTGCCACTGAGCTAAATCCCCAGCCCCTTGAATGTAATCCTAAGCCTTATCAAAAATTTAAAAGAAACTATCATGACAGAGACTATAAAATTTGAATTTAGGTAACTGAAATCTAAGTTTGTCATTAATTGCCTCTATAACCTGAAAAATCCCTAACAATCTTTGAATCATATTTATTTATCTAAATATTTGTGTGGAAGGCTACATAACACTTAGCACAGTGTTGTATGTATATTCAGTGTTAAGGAAATCAGTTCTTTGTCATGTGTATTCCATTCATTTTGCTCGTTTTCACTTATTTTAGTATGAGAACTTCCACTGTATAAATTTGCTACTTATGTAGTAAAATATCGTATTTTGATTCATGACTACTCTGTAATTACTATGATTTAGAAAAGACTTCCCTACTCCAATAAATGCAGTCACCAGTTTTTATCAACTCACACCTATTTTTGCTATTTTAAGTACACATATAGAACAATTCACTGAGCGTAAGTTTCTACCCCATGCATTGAACCCAACAACCATCAGGGGGCCTGTGTCATCGCTTCCCTTTCCAGACACTACTCTAATCTTCTCCAGTGCTGACCGTTAGTTGAGTTCTAAGACCACTACAGATTAGTTTTGCCTATTTTTAAAATTAATAAAGTTGAAGTAAAGCATTGCATTTATTTCATCATGCTTTTTATGCAACGGTTTAAGAGATTAGTGTTGCTGTTGTGAGAGTGGCTCATGTATGTGTATTACCTTATGTTGTTTCATTTTATGGAAAAAATTTCAACTATTGCTTTGGTTTTGTTTCCAATTTAGATCTGTTACAGTGCTGCCATGAATATTGTTGTACATGAAATTTAGTGTATATGTTTACCTATTTGAGTAGCAATTATGAACACAATTGTACCATAATGAATAGATATATTCAAGTGTATTCCAAAGTGGTCCTGCCCTACCCTATAGTTGTAGTGAGAATTTCAGTTGTTCTGGAGCTTCTCCACCACTTGATATTATCTGTCTTTTTCATTTTAATCCTTCCACTGAAGGGTTATAGCATAATATTGTGGTTTTCATTTGCATTTCATTGATGATTATTAATTTGTTCATCATTAAATGTAACAATGATCAATTTGGATGTCTTCTGTGTCTATTCAAATTCCTGCCCACATAGCAGCAGTAATTATTGTTGGTTATATGCAGTGAACAGAAGATCTCATCACACCACTCTTAAGTATACATCACATTTTATTTTTCCTCTCATCTAGCCATGAATATCTAGACTATTTCTAGAGCTTAGCTATTGTGAAATGCTTTGCTATAAATATACTCTTTGGGAACTACACCTGGGTGACATAGAGCTAGGTCAAACAGAATTTCCATTTTTAAGGGCTGTGTTTTTGTTTTTTAAAATATCCACACTGCTTTTCGTAGCAGTTATTACAGTTTACCTGACAACCAGCAATGAAGAAGTTTGTGGCTGGCAGAGAACCTCATGGGGAAACTCACCAGAGGATGCTGAGTAAATAAATGTTCCTCTAAAGTTGAGAAAAATTAGGGATTTAATGAGCTAAAAAGAGCAGGCCTGGAAATGGGCAGATGGATGCCTGCCCCCTAAACTCACTTGCTCCGCCCTGGAGGCTAAGTAAGCTCCGCCCCTCACACTCACTTCCTCCCTCAGTGCGGAAGTGGGGCAAAAGTGACCTGCTGCGTTATCTCTCACCACACATCACATGCTGGGTCTTCCAGCACTGGGTTTCTGCAGACAGAGGTATACAATTTATTGGTTCCAACTTTATAAGGCTGCTCACACTTTGCATGTGTATTTCCTTCTCTTCTTTCTCTCTGCCCCAGCAGATAGCCTCTTATGCCTCCTTTCCCTCCTGCTTCCTGGTGGGTCATAAAAATAATACCATCAAAACCTCCTTAAAAACCTTTTGTAGGAGGGGGATGTAGCTCAGCAGCACAAGCACCTGTCTGGCAAGTACAAGGTCTTGAGTTCGATTCCTGGTACCAAAAAAAAATTAGAGAACAATTAAAAACTTTTTTGTCCTCCTTTGTCATTTTTATTTTGTCTCATTTTATTTTGCCTACCCTCTTTTCTTTATTCTTCTATTTGCCAGCCTATTTCCAGCACTACTGTTCATTATCTTCTTGGGTTATTGAAAGAGTTAGAAACTATTTTAGAAAGCTTGAAATGTGATTTGTTCTTTGGATGTTGTTATTTTTGATGGTTGTTCCCTCCTCCAAGGGCACCGGTAGGTTCTGAGCCCACGTGGAGTAAATGCCTGCACACGGAATCACAGACAGAGTGCGGGGGACATCACAGAGAGAGGCACTTAGTGAAGACGTCTCTACTACAGTGTCATCGTCCTCTGCCCCAGCTGCTCTTACAATGTTCAACCTGAAAACACAGGAATCATGAGAAAGCGAGGCCAAAAATGTCTCCAAAAATTGATACCTCATCTAAAGCTGTTCTCACAGGCACTGGAGCAGATTTGCAGCCAAAAAAAAATAGGAAAAGAAAATAGCTAAAATCATTTTCAAAAACCAAAGAGACAATCAGCTGAAAGAAGCAGTTGCTAGTCTGTTCAGTACTTTAATTACCATAGATTTGTAAAAAAAATTATGTTTTCTGGTAAGGTAAGTCCTGCTAACATGCTCTTGTCCAAGTGAGTCTTGACCACTATTGATCCTTTAATTTTCTATCTGAATTGCAAAAATTGGCTTCTAAACTTCCATAGAGAATCTGCAAGTGTTTTCCAGTTTAAAAAAACCTTGAGGAGCTGGGGATATAGCTCAGTGGCATAAGCGCCTGTCTGGCAAGCGCAAGCTAGTGAGTTCAATTCCCAGTACAGCAAAAAGGAAAAAATAAAATAAAATAAAATAAAATAAAATAAAATAAAATAAAATAAAATAAAATAAAGAAAACCTTGAGTCTTCTAATCTTTGAACACAAGTATTCTATTATTCCTTCAATTCATTCAATCACTTTATGGTTTCTAAAATAACATTTCATAATTCTTTCATTGACATTTTACAGACATTTATTATGCCTATTCTTAAATATTTGCTGTTTTATTATATTTTAAGTAAAAATATTAAATGCTATTTTCAATTAGGTTATTGATTTTATAACTTATGTCTTAAATTTCCTTATTAATTTTGGAGGCCTATATGTGGGATATTTTAAATGATCTACATATGTATCTAGTTTTTGTCACAGTATTCATATAATACACAATAATTAATAATGTATTAGTTTGCTGGACCTGTCATAATTTAATGCCATCTATTGGCTGGATAAAGGAACAGAAATTTGGTTTCTTTTATTTGGTTAAAACTACCTATCATAAATACAAACTAAGTTTTGACGAATCAATTTCTGTATTTACTAAAAAAAATCATTTTTTGGATTTCTTTTTGTTTGTTTGTTTGTTTGTTTTTCTTCCAGTACCTGGAATTGACCTTACATTTGCCAGGCAGGCGCTATGCCACTGAGCTAAATCCCCAGCCCCTTTTTCTGGATTTCTGTTGACATATAATTTAGATTTTTTTCTGCAGTCCAACAACCACACATTTTTAAAATCACCTTGTCCTTTATTCTTTTTTTTTTTTTTGTATATCTTGTTGAGTTTTTAAAAAATACATTTTAGAAGATTTTTTTTACTCCATGTATATGGATAATATCGTCTTTTTATGAGGAAAAAAATTATGGTTTTTTAAATATGGAATTTAATTTCCCAAAAGACATATTGGTATGCATTCATTTCTTAACCAGCTTCCAGACACATTTGGTTTTCTAAAGTGTATTTCATTTATTTTTGTTCAGTAAGCTTCATCAATAAAGTGTTACTTGGATGTGTGTGTGCAAGGGAGAACAAGTGAAAACTTTTGGGTTTTAATTCCTTTTCTTAGTACAGTGTCATCCACATTTTCTATTGATTCTTACTTTATTTTTTCTGGGAACTTATTAATTTCACCCAAATTTTCAAACTTATTGGTATAACTTTTTCTGTAATATACATAGAATACTATACATATTATATATGTAGTATGTATAATGTCTCTTTTCTCAGTCTTGTATGTTTTATATTTCTGCTTTGCTAAGGAACCTAGCCATGTGCTTGCTTATTAATTCAAATAGTGTGTCAATTATTAACTTTTTATTTAATTGAAACTATTTCATATTTATTTTTTATTTCACTAATTACTGTCTCAATTTTTTCTACTTTCCTTGCATCATACGCTTTGTTATTCCTTTTTCTTTCTTTGACTAGATACGCAGGTAACTATTTTAAATTTTGCTTGATCATTTACCTTTTTCCAATTTCCAGTTGTCTGTTTGTTTATCTGCAGGAAAGACTTCAGCTTCCTTTTGCACTATCAACTGTTGTGGCTGGGATTTTTTCACTGGTTTGTTTTGCTTGTCCTTCCCTTCTCCCCATCTGCGTGACTTTGGAAAACACTAGATTTCTTCCTTGGTGTTCACTGTCCTTCTTTATGTGTAGCTTGGTGTATTCATCAGTTGTGAAACAATGCTGTTTCTAACCTTTACTGATTCTGCTCCACAGTCTTTACTATAATTTCAGTCAAACTCGTATGATATGAAGTATCATCCCCTATAAATCTTATGTCTCTTTTCAGGATGATCAGTTAAAAACAATGTAGAAGGCTGGTGATTTAGCTCAGCAGCACAGCGCCTGCCTGGCAAGCACAAGGTCATGAGTTCGGTTCCTGGCACTGGAAAAAAAAAACAAAAAAATGCAAAAAAAACAAAAAACAAAAAACAAAAACAATGTAGAAATAAGAAACAGACCAGCAAAATATAATCAATTGATTAATTGGACAGTCTTTCTCACAAATACCACTAGAACAATTAGGTATCATCATACAAAATATAAATCAATGCATAAATATTAAATTATTTGTGAAAATTAACACAAAATTTATTACAGATCTAAATATAAGATGTAGAACTACAGAAACCTTACAAGATTGTATAGTATAGGCCAAAATCCAGATGACTGTGCATTTGGTGATGTGGTGGTCATGATGTTTGCTGAGATGTAACATCAAAGGCATAATCCACAAAAGAAATAACTCATGGGCCAGGCTTGGTGGTGCAGACCTGAAATCCCAGCACTGGGGAGACTGCAGCAGGAAGGTCACTGTTAGATCCAGGCCATCCTGGGCTACAGACTGACTTGAAGGCCAGCCTGAACTGCATAGTAAAACCCTGTTTCAAAGAGACCAAAAAAACAAAAAACCAAAAAACAAAGATATAACCTCAGGAACTATACATCGTTGAAATGAAAATCTTTTACTTCATAAAGGATAATACCAAGAGAATGAAAGGACAAGCCCCAGACTGGGGGAAAACATTTGCAAAAGACCCATCTGTTAAAAACTCTACTTTATTCACAATATGATAGGAACAGTTTTAAAAAAACTAACTAATTAAAAATAAGTAAAGATCACTGCTCGGCCTTTTGGCTACAATCTAGAGTAAAAATGAGCAAAGACTTCAATAGAAAGTAAGCATATGAAACGATGTCCAATAAAATATGTTTAAGGTTTTGAAAACTACCAGAACATCCCCATTAAAATGGCCAAAATCCAAAACATTGACAAAGTAAGTATAAACGAAGATGTAGAGAAATAGAAATGCTTATTTCTTACTGGTGGGAAGGGAAAATGGCTTAGCCAGTTACAGACACAGTTTGAAAGCCAGGCAGAGTGGTGCATACCTATAATCCCAGCACTTAGGAGGCTGAGACAGGAGAATCGCCTCAAGTTCAAGGCCAGCCTGGGCTACATAGCAAAATTCTGCTCCAATAAAAGAAAAACAAAACAAAAAAGGACAGTTTGACTACTTTTCATATACCTAAACCTATTCTTTTCATATAACCTCCAATGAATCTCTTTGATATTCAGCCAAAGAAGTTGAAAATGTGTGATCACTGTGAACATCGTCCAGAGGTAGTTACAGAAACTTTATTCATAATTCTCAAAACTTAGAACAAACCAAGTGAAATAAACTAAGATATATCCAGATAATTGAATTATTCAGCACTGGAAAGAATGAGGTCATTAAATCATGAAAAAATTGAGGAAATTTTACTGAGAAATACTAAGCTGAAGGCTGGGTGTGGAACTTATTCTTATAATACCAGCACTTTGGGAGGCTGAGGCAGAGAGATCACAAGTGTGAGCCCAGTCTGAGCAACTTAGAGACTTAGTGAGCCTGCATACAGTGTAAGGGAGGGAAAGATCCTTGCTCCCGCTCCTTTCTTTCTGCTCTTGCTGTTTCTGCTGTTTTCCACCACCATGAATGGCTGTCTTCTGCCATGTGCCACCCTGCCTTGGAGCCAGTGGAGTACGGACTGAAATCTCCACAAGCTGTAAGCTAAATAAACCTTTCATTCCTTAATTCTGGGCATTGAGCATTTTGTCTCAGCAGTGAAAGAAAAGTAACCAAGATAGCTATCTCAAAATAAAAATTAAAAAGGGAGAGAGATGCTGGGGATATAGTTTATTATTATGATCCTGGAATCAATCCCCAGTGTTACAAAAAGCAAAAGCAAAACAGAACAGAACAGAATACTACCTGAGAAATCTAGTCAAAAGTCTCCAATGGCATGGTTAATTAAGTGTGTCAATTTGATTGGGCCACAAAGTATACAGATTACACTTTATTTCTGGGTATTATTGTGAGTGTTCCTGGAGGAGATTACATTGTGAATCTGCAGATCTAGTAAATTGCCCTCACGGGTGTGATCGGACCTCATTCAGTCCACCAAGGGCTTGAAGAGAACAAAATGTGGAAGAGGAGGAAATACGTCTCTCTTTCCCTGCTGCCCACGTGAGCTGGCTCATCACACTGTACCTTCCGTTTAGGCTGGAATTTGTATTATAAATCCTCTTGGTTCTCAGGACCTGAAACTGGGACTGCATCACACGACTGGATTTATTGAGTTTCCACCTTGCAGGAGGCAAGCTGCGTGACTTCTGGCCCACCACTGTAATGGGATACAATAGGGGTATATGTCCATCTTATCCCTTCTGATTCTCTGCAGAAACCTGTTATAACTGCATATTGTACTACTGCGAACACATAGACAAGCCAAAAGCATGGAGAAAGTACAAAGGTCTGTGGCTTTCATTTGTGGCAGAGGAGGGAGTCATGAACAGGCAGAGGATGCAAGGTGTTTTCAAGCAGTGAAACTACATATATTAGGACAGTATGATAAAGCATAAAGATGATTACATACTTGTCAAAGCCCGTAAACTGTACAACACTAAGAGTAAACTCATAGACTGAGTTTTGTGTTACAAATGTGTGTCAGTGTGGGCTCATGGTTGTAACAAATGTATCACTCTCATGCAGGTTCTGCTCAGAAAGGTGTGTTGTGCCTTTGTAGGAAGGATACAAGGCAACTCTACTTTTCAATATTGCTCTAAATCTAAAACTAACATTTATTAATAAAAATATATGTAATAAAAAACATTAGACACAATGCAGAGCTGCACTATGTTTGATCAATCTTGTATTCTTACATCTGGTAATCTGAACAACTTTGTTGAAGAAAACAGCATGTAGCATAACAACCATTGTTAATTTCTATCATTTTGTTTTGAAATTCTGTATTGTTTTTGGGTTGTTCTGTTTTTGCCTTTGTTGTTGTTTTGTTGTTGGTTTTTTTATTCTCTTCAAAATAAAAAATAAATGAATAAGTGGCGAGAAAAAAGCTTCATCTGTTTTCACTTTGAGCTAAAAATCTTAAAAAGAATAAAAAACACAAACAAAACATTCTTCACTTGCTAACACAGCTCTCAAATTGCTGGTGCTTCACAAAAATAAATTAATACCCTATTAGTTTAGGGTAGAGTTACAATCATATTTGTAGACCATGGTGGTTTATACAAAAACTTACATTTAGGAGATTTCAATGACAATGAGATACAAAATCAACCAGCAAATTCAATAGTATTTCTTTACATAACTAGCTACCAATTAAAAAGATACTGCTAATCATAATTAAAACTATAAAGCATCAATAAAGCATTAGCCTAACACAAAAATAAATAGTAAAATATCGAATGAAGAAAATATTAACACTAATGAAAGTCATAGAAAATATTTAGAATGAATGGACTCACTCTAAATACTGAGATGCAATTATCATTTATAGAAATTAATTATACCCATTTACAAAATCATCAAAATCTCATTTTGGTTTTTAAGGGTTCTTATTTCATATGCTATGAAGAAAAAAGATACATGCATAAGTAAATTTAACTTGAAATAAGGATATAATCAAGGGCAGGGGAGAGAGCTCAGTGGCACAGCACTTGCCTGGCAAGCATAACGTCCTGAGTTCAATTCCTGGTAGAAAAAAAACAAAAGGATATACCCAAAAGAATAAGAGGGAGAGAAGGAAAATTCCTTGTAGACTTATATTTACTTAAATGAATATGTGATACCAAAATGATTAGCGAAGGGAGAGACTGTTTAGCAAGTTCAATTTGAAAAAACTCAATACAATTAACACCTGCTCCTTAATTTTATAAATATATGTGAATCATATGAAAAACTTAATTGCAAACTAAATATATATTTAATTATAATATTTTTTAAAATTTTTTACTTGTTACTCTCTTTGATTGATCAGTCTCACATTCTTGTGTCTAGTGGACTGAGCAACTTCATTGAAGAGAATAGTATGTAATATAGCAACCACTGTAGAATTCTACCATTTTGAGGTCATCATTTTTGTTGTTTTTGTATTGTTTTGATTTTGTCATCATTATTTTGTCAGTTTTTTAAATTTTTAAAATAAAAAATAAAATGTAATTTTTCTGTGAAATAAAAATTTTTTAAATGTGACATATTCTTAGAGATATACCTGATAACACTCTCAGATTTAAACACCTCTTTCTGGGGCTGGGAACTTAGCTTAGCGACACAGTGCCTGCCTGGCAAGAACAAGGTTGTGAGTCCGATTCCCAGTACCAGAAAAAAACTAACAAAAAACAAAAAGACACCTTTTTCAATAAATAACTTTATGGCTAAAGTTAACAGACCTACCACCCACTATCAGAAAATATTTACAATTCATAAATCTTAACTATTTCTACAAAATATAAGGGATTCCTGCAAATGAATCAGCATAAAATGAGAATTTCCACTGGAAATATGAGTTCATATATTATGCATAAATGCTAGACATGAAAGAGATGATCTGAAAGGCTAACATAAATATGAAGAAAGGCCCCAAACTATGAGAAACAGAAAACAAAACAAATTTAAGCAAAGAAATATAGCTATGAAATTGTCAAAAATTAAAAATTGAGTTATTCAAAGTGCCAGCCAAGATGAGGATGAAAATCCTTGTGTATAGCTGATAGCAGTGTAATGGACACAGCGATTATAAATCATGTAGCATTAGTGAAATTTTATATTCCATAAATATTATGAGAAAATAACACTGATAGTGATGTATGTATATCTTGAAGCAATTTTCACATAGATTAATAAAGGACTGTACAGATAAAATTATATTTATCACAGAGCTTCATGTTTTAAATGGTAGGGAGTAGGTTATAGCTTGTCAGGTTTTCTATCACTGAATAGGCAAATTGTAGTTGCTTCACACATTACTATGTAGTATTTAGAAGTAAATGATAGAAACTCAAATATATCTTTTAATTTTAGTTTTCAGCAAGGAGAAAGGAATAATACTATTACATAGATGTACACTACATAAAATATGTGTACAGTCACTTAACATAAAATGCAAATCAATAGACCCTTAAAGAGAATATGTCAGCAAAAGAAATATATGTGTATGAAGGAATGATGATCCATAAATTTAAAAAAAATTCAGTATCAAGTATCAAGTGCTTACTAGCTCAATAGTTTATAGAACAAAATATTTTCCTGTATCTAAACCTAAACCAAAGAGATATTGGAGTTTACATTATTGAAACACAAAGTGACATTTGGAATAAAATTATTATGTGTAGCATACTAACTTTTAAACATATTTAATTTTAAAAATTTTAAATGTAATTAGCTATAACTTTTAATTTTTGCTGTACTAGGTGTTGAACCCAGGACCTTCTCACTGAGTTACACCTCAAGTGGTTTTTTTTACTTTTTATTTTGAGATAGTTTCTCCTTAAATTGCTATGTTGCCCAGGCTACAACTTGAACTTGAAATCCTCCTGCCTTAGCTTCCCAGAGTACTGGGATTACTACCACACTTGACTATGCTTGGCTTGTTGCATACTACTAGAAACTTTATTGGAGTCCAAATAAGTACATACTGACAATATTTCTTATTTTACGTCTTTCTTTCTTTTTTCTTTTCTTTCTCTCAGGCATTGGTGATTGAAAACGGGGAATTTACACAGAGATACATTCCCCTCTTTTTATTTTTTGTTTTGAGACATGATTTAAACCTTTCACAGTTATTGCAATTTCCAATTTTATTAAAATATTTTGAAGAAAGAACTAAATTTTCTGCTTCTATTAGGAAAACTACTAGTGCTGAACCTATCAAAGCTCAGAAGTAAGAAGAAAACAGTGTCAATAACGTATTAGAGAAAAAATTTGTTTACCAGTTCTAATAATAATTCTATTCATCCAATTCAAAAACCCAAGTGAGGATTTTTTTTTTTTTTTTTTTGGTTGTGAGGTTTATAAATCTATAGATGTGTCTTGGTTTCCATCAAGAATAGACTCAAATACAATTTTATTTCTTGTACAGCCTGAGGCTATATATTTTCTTGTTCTGATTTCTTTAAATGCACTTAGTATAAATAGAGAATTTAAAAACAATTGTGCTTCAGATATTTACTGGAGAATCCTTCTAGATTTCACCTAAATTAGAACCTTTAAGGTTCTAAAATGGAACCTTTAAGGCCATAAAGTTCCCTGAGATCATGGGTAAATTCATAGTAGAGATTTGTCAAGTCCTGAGAACCGTGTGATTTTTAAAACATACTAATCTATTTTCTGATACAGTCTTTATTAATCTAACTCAACTTTGGGGAAGATATTGGAGACCAGTAGCTTCCCACATCCCCTCTCTTGATCTAGGCATGAAAAGCTAATCATGTCACAATAGTGGCAGTAACTGAAAACATTTCTCAGCCAAGTGGTCTTTCTTACTATCTATTTTCTCTCGTATACACTTTTATTTATTATTTTAATACTTTAAACTTACTCTATGTTTCCATTATCTCAATAGAAGAAAAATATTATTTAGGTTTAAATGGGAATCTTTATGTTCACAAAATATTGCTAGAATAGACTAGAGAGCAATCTAGTTTAACATTAGTGGCTCATACAGTAAGACTGAAACAGGAATACATCAGGCTGTGTCATTGCACGTGTCAGCTCAGCCTTTGAATATGACCCTTTGCCAATGGCACAATTTCCTACATATTAAAAATTGTCTAACCAGGGGCAAGAAATGATAACACAGGATTTATTAAAAGTAGTTCTCCAAATATTTGGGTTTTAACCTTAGATGGAACTTTATTTAAAATGGGAAAAGAATTGAGAACAAATTTTTTGTTGAAATTTTTAAGGTGATTGTAAATGGTGCCAGCTTTCTCTTAGGATATAGATATCTAAAAGAGAATTATTCTCACTCTTAAAAACAAATAAATACCACATAATCTACAAAGTTACAACTTTTCTTGAACCCACCAGAGCACTGAGGTCATGGAGATATCAAATAACTTGAAATCTAGAAAAAAATTACAAGTAACTATGAAACGATGGTGTTAAAGAATGTATTTGCCTGGGACAGATATGAGGTTACCCTGTATCAGAAAAACAATCAACTGAAATTTTAGTAGATTGTGAAGACAGTAAGAGATCTTCTGTAAGTTATAGGGTAGAGACACCAACAGAAGCTTTGTCAGCTGCAGAGTGAATGGGAACTGATATCCAGTGATAGGTTTTATTCATGTACCTCATTAAGAGCCTGTGAAAAAGACTGGGGCACAGCAAAAGTGCTGAGATAATGCCTGTCATGGTGGAGGCCTGGGGATGGGAAACTGTAAGTCATAAAAAAAAAAAAAAACTGAAGCCACAACCACATTCTTGTTCTCTGTCCATTATGGGGGAAAAAAACATAAACCTCTGGAAGAAAAGGTCCCTTTAAGGAGTAGCTGAAGACAAATTACAGAAAGCAAAAAGGAACAGGAAATTTCCAGAAATATAGCATCTGCTAGAGACCTAAGACCTAAGGTGAGACAGACCAGGAGAAAACAAGCGTAGCTTCTACCTGAAACATGAAAGCAAACACTGAGCAACAACTAACTCAGTCTGCTCAGGCAGAAGAATCAAAAGCAATGAAGGTAGCCTCTGCTTACAGAGAAAACAAAAGTTCTGTACATGTCCTGAAGCTTTCATCTGTCAGTCTACAGGATACTCCACAAACTAACACCATACACAACGTATAAACACACACACCCCATCAAAAAAGGAAACTACCAACAAAAACAAACTCATATATAACATACTCTTGGACTATTGTCCTGTCTTGAATCTAGATATCTCTTCAAAGCCTCTCATGCTCACGGGTAGGACTTTTGGAAAATGACTGGATCATCCATGTGTGATACTGGATCAGTCCACCGATTAGTTCAGCATAATTCTGGTTGTGAAGGATGGTTTTACTGAAGGCAGAAGACCTACCTTGGGTGTGGGTGGCACTGAACAATAGGCTTGTAGCCTGGATGGACTATAAAGGAAAGCTGCAGCTGCTTCCCACTTCCTGCCTGCCACACCACGAGTGTTTCTCCTCTATGATGCCCCTCTGCCCTAGCACCCTGCCTTGAAGCCAGCTGACTGTGGTGCAACACTTGTACAAACTGAGCTAAAATAAAGCTTTTTCCCTTTCACTTATAGGTGTCAGCTATTGAGTCTCAGTGACAAGAAAACTAACAAAACTATCAGGGAATAATAACATAATTATATTTTTATGGTAATATAGTAAATGCTCTAGTGGAAAACTATCATACATACAACACTATCTGAAGAAATAGAAATTATAATAAATTGAAATTATTAGACAAGTCAGAGTATCAAAAAGCTCATCATATGTTTAAATATAGAAAACATAAAAACCAGAAAACCTGAAGTTAGTAGAAATCATTAATTGCAACATGTGTGGGGACAAAAGATAAACAGAGTGTTATAAGGGCATGAAACAGTGTAAATTATTCTAACACATGCAACTGAAATCACAAAAGAGGATTACAGAGAAAATAAAGAAACATCTGAAATTAATGACTACAAGGTTTCCAAATTAGCAATAGACAGCAAGCACTCAGGAATTCAAAAACATCAACAAACTAAAATCACAACCAACCAATCAGCCAACCAACAAGAAAGTCTTCTCAGACATATCCTATTAAAATTTTGACAAACAGAAAAATAGACAGAAAATAGTTATGGGAGGCAGATAAGAAAAAAGACAGCTTCACAGGGAGGAACAAAGGTAAAAAAAATTACAGTTGACATCTTTCCAGAAATCTTGGGACCTAGAAGACTGTGAAGGGTCTTCTTTGAAGTGCTCAAAGGAAAGCACTCTCCACATTGCAAATCAGTAAAGATATTATTTGAAAATGAAGAGATCAAACCTTTTTCTCAGACAAAAATTGGAAGAATCAATTGCCTGCGTGTATATATATATATATAAAGTCTTCTAGACAAACACTGGGCCTGCACAAACAAATGAAGAATATCAGAAATGTCATACGAAAGTAAACAAAGTTTAGTTTTATATTCATCACTCTAAGGATGCAATTGCTATCCAGTGTACAATATGAGACAAACAGAAAAATTTAGAAGCTAAAGGAATACTGCCCTTTATGTCAGGTATGCATCTAATGTATTTCTCCCCAGCCCCATAACTGTAGACAGCCTTTGAAGAGTTTCAAAGATGCTCTGAGAGAACTGGAGTAATTAGTCAAGACTCAGAGAGATATTGTCTTAGTTACTTTTGTCTCATTGCTGAGACAAAATACCCACTGCCCAGAGTTAAAGAAAGAAAGATTTCTTCAGCTCACAGTTTGTGGAGGTTTCATTCCATACTCGGTTGGCTCCAAGGCAAAGTGGCTCATGGCAGACGCAACAGCAATGCTGTTTTCATGGTGGCAGAAAACAGCAATGAGATGAATGTACTGCACAGCCAAGAAGAGCGAGAAGAGATGCTAAACATATAGACACGGTGTGGAAGAGCAAACAGACCAATGCTATGGCCACTGAGCTAATCAGCACCCAGGATAAAGAACACATTGCTGTGCTTGGTCACCTTCCATTCCATGAGCCAGTAGTGTGCCATGTACAATCTCACCCTGACAAACTTGTGCAAATGGTAGTGGCCTACTGGATTTCCATTGTGTACAGTACAGTATTCATCCACTGATGAAATACATACTGTATTTTATTTTGATTTAATATTCTTTTAATATGTTTGAATTAACATTTTTATAATTTTATATTGTTTTAAAAATTTTAGGCAAAATTAATTAAAAACATAAATATTATATAAATATCTATATACCACAAAATCTCACAATATGGAGAAAAATCCACAATACAAAATTAGATATATTTTTCTTAAAAACCTACTATAGGGTGAAGCTGCAATAAGTTAACTGCAATACAGTGAGGAATGACTGTACATATTTGGAGTGCATAATGATTACATTCATCATGGGGAATTGGTACATGTACATAACTTAAAGAACTGTACAATGTTTTAGGTTTTGAAGCAACTAATTCAACTTTACTAGAAAATACTTAATTCTCAGTCAATTGTTTTATAGATAATTGAAGATTTTTACATGCTAAGTATGCTTTTAGTTCATTACTCATAACTTCTATCAATAAGGGAAACAATTTATTTTAACCCTTCTCCATCTGAAAAATGAGCACTTGTGCTACAAGAATAAAACCTGGTCAAATCACATGCTCACATTTTGTTCAAAATTCCTTATAGACTTTATTTCCAGCAACCAATATACTTTATTTTATTTTATTTTATTTTAAATGATACATAGAAAATAGGCATTTTGCATAAAAATGGAATGCCATGTGTTATGGTTTGTGTCTGGATGTCCCCACAAGCCTCATGCAGTCATGGGGCGGGCTTTTAGAATTTATGATTGATCCATGGTCCAAAGCTGGAATTATGGGTGTGAGTGCTACACTTGTCCTGGAGCAGGTAGTTTGCATACAGTATAAGAGAGGGAAAGGGCCTGGTTCTCTGCCACTCCTTTTTGCTCATGTTGCTTTTGCTGTTTTCCAGTGCTATGAACTGTTGCCCTCTGCCATGTGCCACTCTGCCTTGGAGCCAGCTGAGTATGGACTGAAACCTCCACAAACTGTGAGCAAAAAAAACCTTTCCTTAATTAATTCTGGGTGTCAGGTATTTTTTCTCAACCATGAGAAAAAAACTAACCGAGATATCATGTTAAATTTTAAAACATGACAGATTGCATACTATTTAGATCAGATTAAATACATATATTTTCTCAAATATTTATCATTTCTTCATGGTGAAAACTTTCAAGGATCCCTTTTCTAGCTTTTCTAAATGTATAGTGTTGCTGTCTAACACCATGTTATTATACAACAGCACCCCAGAGCTGCTAGCACTATCCAATTAACTCATTACCTCTTGATCACCATTTCCCAACTTACCCACTGCCCTAACCCTCTGGTGACCTCCATTGTGAGCTCAACTTGTATGAGATAAACTTTGTTATTTTATTTTGCATAAATGAAACGATGTGGTTATTATTTAGTACCAAGCTTATTTCACTTAAAATAATGATCTTCAGCTCTATTTATATTGCCACAAATGGCAAGATTTTTGTTCTGTGTTTTTTAAGGTTGGATAAGATTCCGCTGATATATGCACCATATTTTCTTTATCCAGTCAGCAATTGGTCAATCCTCTGACTGTTTTAATTCTTTAACTATTGTGAATAATGCTATAGTGAAAACAGGGGTGCAGACAACTCTTCAATACACTGATTTTATTTCCTCTGGATATATATGCAAGACTGTTGTTAGTGGACTATATGGTCATTATATTTCTTAATTTTATACAGAATCCCCGTACTCTTTTCCATGATGTCTGTCCTAACTAGCGTTTCTAACAACCACGTACATAAGTTCCTTTTTTACCTGCATCCTCTCCATTTGTTATCTTTGTCCTTTGATCAAGTCATTCTTACTTGATAACGTTTCACTGTGCTTTCGCTTTGCATTTACCTTGTGATTAGTAGTGTTAGGCATTTTTGACAGATCTACTGGCCATTTATGTCTTCTTTTGAGAACTATCTACTTAGATGTATTGCCCATTTAATGTATAATCAGTGTATTTGTTTTTATCCAATGAAGAAATCTTATAAAACACAATATACACTTTTTGAAAATATCTCTTAATATTGCCCACTTTATTGCCTTAGAATTTTTAATGTTACGTACTGCTGCATTGTACCTCTGGTGCAATAAATATGCAAAAATACTTTCTTCCAGTACCTTTTGATTCTTTTCCAATCCATTGTGATATTAATTTCAGAATCCTCACTTGATTCAGCATCACTGCCTTCATTTGAAATTAATTTTAATAATCCATATTTATTTAACATATCTATATAAGTTACAATCTAAAATTTGCTACAAATTACTATATTTAATGCTCTTTGTTTAAAACATTAAAGTAAAAATTTCACAATGTTACATTTGTATATAGAAAACTCAAGTTTAATAAATCAATCCACTAACACCAGCTGGATAAACAACATAATTTTAACAGTAGAAATGATAGCTACTATCAATTCTTATGTTACAGAATGATATGTTTTAGGTAACTCAACAGTTAAAGTGAAAAAATTACTACCAAAACAAAATTTAACAGAAAAGCACTTCCATCAATTTAACAGATTAAAGGAAACATATTTAACCCCGCTAAAATAAAATTAAAAATTTAAATTATCATCATACAGCCCATATATGAAATATTCTATGCTAACCTCTGTGAAATGGTTAATAACAAATTTTCAACACCCACATGCTCACATATACCCCAACACACACACACACACACACACACACAAATACACATTCACACTCATAAATTTAATAGACATATGAGATTCCTAACATTGGTTTTGACCAAATACGTTAACATAGTTATTTGAAAACTATGAGAATGACTAGCTGCCAAGGATAATACATTAATATTAATGAGATAATTAGGAAAAGCATTGTTGTGATGGTTAGAAATGTAAAATGTTGGTTTCCTACATAGAAAATGAGCTAAAGCATTAGATAAGAAACAAACAATATGCTTTCTTCAGATAGCGATATGATGTATTCTAATATCCCATAAATGTACCTCACATATGCAACTCATTTTCCACTTTTCATAATAAAATATTTCCTATTTTCAAAAAAGTTGCGAGAATAATGTTATGACTATTGCTCCAAAATTTCCCAATTTTAAAACCTTCCGTGTTTGCCTCAGTGAGTCACAGATGAAATTAAAGAAGAGGTAGACAGTTCCTCCACAAATAATAACGTCAGTACAGCACACCGGAGCCTGTGCAGCACGGTGAAAACAGTCCCAAGAGGGAAGTTCATAGCAGTGAATTCCGACATCAGAAAAACAGAAAGCTTAAATAAATAACCTAATGAAGTGCCTCAAGGTCCTACAAAAGCAAGAACAATCCAAACCCAAAACTAATATGAGGAAGGAAATTATAAAGATCAGGTCAGACATTATTAAATTTGAGAGTAAAAATAAGATACAAATAATACATGAAACAAAGAGTAGTTTTTTGAAAGACTAAAGAAAATAGACCAACCTTTAACCTATCTTAACAGAATAAGGACAGAAAAGATGCAAATCCGTGCAATTAGAAATGAAAAGGTGAAATGCCAACGGATTTTGCTGACATCCAGCAGATTATCAGTAACTACTTTGAGAGCCTGTACTCTAGTAACATGGAAACTTCAGGGGAGATGAATAAACTTCTAGATACATATACCCAAGCTGAGCCAAGAAAGTACAAAACTACGGCTTAAGCCAGTATCAGGCAGTGAAACTCAAGAAGTAACACAAAAAGTACCAACTAAGTAAAGCGCAGGTCCTCACAGATTCACCGCCTAATTCTATAACTTTGGAGAAGATACTCCTCAAACTCTTTCAGGAAATCAAAAGGGAAGCTGTACTCCAAAAGTCAGTCATGGAAGCAAGCACTACCCTGATTCCAAGAACAGAAAAGGACCCAACCAAGAAATGAACCACAGGTCAGTCTCTTTAATGAACATAGACTCAAAAATCCACAATAAGATAATAGCAAAGAGAATTCAATAAGCTATCAAAAAAGAGAATATTATAACTAAGTAGGATTCATCCTAGGGATGCAGGGATGGTTCAGCATAAGCACAGCAGTAATTATATCACACAAACAGAAGCAAGGATAAAACTCACTTTATCATTTCTATAGACACAAAGAATGCACTTTACAAAATCCATCATCTATGAGTGTAGTAAAATAATCCTGAAGGAAAACAGATAGAAGGTCTTTATCTCAACCAGTTAAAGACCTCTATGACAAACCAATCAAAGCAATGGTCAATATCATACTAAATGAAAAGAAACTGAAATGATTCCCTCTAAAAACAGGAACAAGGGGGCTGAGGACTGAGCTCAGTGGCAAAGCGCCTGCCTGGCAAGTGGAAGGTAGTGAGTTCGGTTCCCGGTACTGGAGAAAAACCAAAATAAATAAATAAATAAATAAATAAATAAATAAATAAATAAATAAAAATAAAAACAGGAACAATACCAGGGTATCTGTTATGACTACTTGTGTTCAATATAATTTTCAAAATATTATTTGAGGCGGTAAGGCAAGAAAAAGACACAAAATCAGTAAGGACAGGGAAGGAAAAAGTCAAATTATAATTATTGCTGATCACAAGTTCCTCTACATAGAAGACCCCAAAAAAGTTCACAAAAAGACGCCTAGAACTAATATCATTTGTATACCTGTGTGCACTGGAATTTTTTTATTATTTTGCTTAAATAACCATGCTGATATCTTTTCACTTTCTATTTCTCTAAGTGCTTTATAAAGGGTCATCTTTAAAATAAAGTTACATTTTTCCTCCTGTGTAAGAACTTCAATTTGGAGGGAAATTGATTCTGAGGGTAATAAATACAGAAACGTCTCAATAAAACCTGTGCAAAAATGTTTTTAAAAATTTCTGTTTAGTAAATGCTTATATTATAAAAAATTGCATCCTGAGAGAATTTACTGGATTTTTAATGGCCTTTTCTGAAGTAGAATGTTGGATAAAGCCCTTTGCCGATCTCATAGAGAAAAAATAAGCCAGTGGTAACAACGCAGACAGTAACAATATAGCTATACTCCGCTTTTGACTCACCTATGAGGAACTGTAGAAGGTCCAAATCAGCTTTGAAGTAAACAGTGTACAGTGAGGACTATGTCTCCATACTTGTTCAAACATCTTAGCATTCTACCATCAGTTATACCTCAGAAATATTTGAAGACTCACATTTTCTCTTCCATTTCCAATGTGACCTCCTTTACTAGGTTCATCATCTTTCAACAATCCAAAGTTAGAATTGCTTCCTCCCCCAAAAATCACAACATGCCGGTCCTGCATGTAGATGCTACTTTTTAGTTATATTGTATTAGCACCTGTTTGCAGTACATAAAGATTACATTCACCAGAGACAGTTGGTGCATGTACACTACAGAGCTCACTTGTTTTTGAGAGTTACTTTTTTCTCATCTCCTCTCGCTCTCCCTCTCCCTCTCCCACTCCATCTCGCAGTCTGCTTCCGTTTTGCGAAAGGTCTCTTTCCTGTCATCCAGTTTCGCTCTGTAATCTATTTATATACTGGGTTCCTCATATAAAAGAAATCATGCAGTGTTTACATTTGTGGGTCTGATGTATTTCATCTAACATAATGGATTCAAGTGTATTCATTTTCCTGTTTTGAAATACATATGCATTGTGGAATGGCTACATCAAACTAATTAGCACACAAGTATGTGAAGGCAAGGTTTTAAAGCCATCAAGATCTTTGTTACAACCTAGATCTGGCTACTTTTTACAGCGTTCTTTTCAGCCAAATCTATTTGGACCATTTTAAAATCTAGATAGTCCCAGTGTACCTGATGTTAAAAAAAGGAATTATCTTTAGCTTTACATTTAACCTTCCTCCCATGTCCACTTCTGTGTATTTCCTTCCAACTACTCCTCTTTACGTACTTGTTTCAGCCAATACCCCTCCCAATGCTCACCTGATTGCCCCGCAGCCTTTTGAAATTCCATGTCTATGCATGATTTTCTTCCATCTTCTTACAAATACCCACTTTCTGATAACCACACTGCAGCCGAAATTTCAAGGCCACAGACAAATACCATAGTACACTTGAATTTTTGTCAAAATACCCTAAGAAATCAGTGGTTTTCTTTGGTTTTTTTTTTTTTGTTGTTGTTGTTTGTTTGTTTTTCTCCGGTACCGGGAACGGAACTCAGGACCTTGCGCTTGCCAGGCAGGCACTTTGCCGCTGAGCTAAATCCCCAGCCCCAGTCGGTGGTTTTCTTGTAGGTTCTCCTATCAAGCTACTCATTTGCTAACACTCAACTATCAGCTGGTGTCATTTTGCACTTTTTTGAGGTTCATAATGCACTGAATTGACTCTCAGTTAATATTAAATGAGGACTCGAGTCTACATCAAGATTTTACAAATTCTTTTACCCACAAGTCTGCCTAGGACTCTGTTGTTCATGGCAAAATACTTGGTTAGCTTACTATTCCGTTATATTATTCACACAGCGTTCATTCATGTCCATGGAAAATTAATTTGCATCACAGTTCTAGTTCAGTGTCCCTAAACATTGGCATAAGGTAATTTTAAATTGACTATACAGTGAATTACGGTTCTTTGTTTATTTAGTTTCTTTGTGACTTACTTTCTGCCTTTGACCCTCAAATTTCTAACTATTCTTCACACAGGAAATTTAGCAAGAAGTTTAGCAAATAGTTTAGCACTCTTCCAGTAGGAAGAGTGATATTGCAGTTTATTATGCTATAGCACTTAACTGAAAAGTATATATGACAAAGAAAGTCTGTGATTTAATAGATAATGCAAAGTTTTTAGATGTAAATCATGGCTTTAAATATAAGATCTTCCCTGTGGATAAGTTGCAATAAGAGGCTGTAATTTTATAGGAATGAAATGAAGAATGATTTGTCATTCCTATACCCTATAGAACAGTTTCTTCAAGTTCTTTGAAAACATAACAAAAAGCAAAGAATTTGTTATATATGAGATAAAAGTAAGATGTCCTAGCTGAATCAACTGATTAACAAAAGGAAAAAAACCAAAATTGGTCACATTATTTGACCTTCTATTTGCTTTCTAGATAAATAATTACTATTACTAACTAACTAGGTTTGAAAATATATAGAAACCAAAAAAAAAAAAAAAGAATATAAATGCATATACACACATGGAGAGGGAAAAGACAGACAGAGGGAGAGAGACAAAGAGAGAAGGTCAGGGAGAGGCAGAGGGAGAGGGAGGGGGGAGGGGCCGGGGAAGGAGAGGAGGAGGAGGAGGGAGGGGAGGAGAGGGGAGAGGGAGGAGCGATTGTAACAGTGACCAATCCCTGCCTTTCTGGTATTGTCTTCTCTCTCCTTAGCGAGCTACAGTGCAATGTTCTGCAAATCCACTCAGCGACAATGAGCAAAGTCTTACATCAAATCTATAAAACAATTATAATATCTTTCCCTAGCCTTTCATTAACAAGTTATTTAATAATTGTAATGGGAGGAAAACACCCGCAGTGTATTGCTTTCTTCTCCATCCTTAAAACTTTGGTGATTGATATCATCTGCTCAGGAAAATCTAAGAGCTTTCTGTTCTTAATATCTGAATTTAGAGTTGATGCAATGTTTGCGATGAGATATGAGGAAATTTCTTCATCTCTTGGAATACTGGACACCAGAAGTAAAACCAAATAATATGGAGCTTAGGGACTGGGATTTCAATCCGTCCTTTATAACATTCTGGCTTTTGATCTTGGGGAAATATTTTGACTTCTCGGAGACTGACATAGGGATTAATGATAGAATCTAGTATTCGAGGGCAACTCAACACTTTTGCACAAACACCGGAGAAAAGAAAATCATGCCTGGGTAAAATGAAGCATTTGTAGATTGGATTTTCTTACTGAAAATATTCACTTGCCTCCAGGTTATTGTGCATTCTCTCTTATGATATTTTGGCAAACCAACCTGAAGCCAACAAAAAATTTTGAATCATTTAAATAAAATATAGTAATCTGTGAAATACCAATTGAGATTTTTCCCAGAAAATAAAAGGACAAAAATAATATTTTACAGTACAAAGTTGATAGATTTTGTGTTTTAGAAAAAAGAAAAGCTGAAAACCACAGTAGCATCACTTTTCTTGGAAATACAAAACAGTCTCACTGTGGCAAAATGTTTGCCAAAACCAATATAGCAAATTTAATGACGTTCTGTGCTTGGAGCGAAACAAGAATGAGTTATTGGCAAAATATCCATAACTGGTGGCAATTTTGGTGCTGTGCAGTATCACTGAGATAGAGAAGCTGCTACTATCACTCTTTCTGCGGCAGTAATAGCACCTGGGAAAGTAGTACATTCTACTTAGTGCCGAAGGAAGAGCAGCTGCATGACAATGAAGATCAAACTTACTCTATCGAGAATCCACCAGTGTCTCTCTCCTAAACTGTAGTCTTACGTATGAAACTATTGAATGTCATACAGCAGTCATTTCACATTGCAAAAGTTTATAGCAACTTTCAGTTCATAATTCTTAAGTTGATTTTGATCTGCATATCTAGTATTATCTGATACAGATGCCACATTTTTGTATTCTTAATAACATAAAATTGAGTGTTGGGATTTTCTGGCGTACAGGTCAAACAATTTTTTAGGTAAGATGAGTAATTGAATGAGGGACATCAAGAAATATATCTCTTGCTAGCACAAAAATCATTACTATGTTGCTATTATTTTATTACTATAATGTTTGGGAGCAATGTTAAATGTTTTATAAATGCTAATCTGCAATTGATATGCATAAAAATAACATTTAAGTAAATTCCTCAGGTTTGTATATTCTTCATATTTTATATAGTTCAGCCTTGGAAAATTTCTAATGAAAGTAATTATTGTCATTTATGTATGTTTCTTTTCTGAAGTTCAAGAGCTCCTGTAATGTCCCAATTACTACATTTGAACATTAAAACACTATTCATTTGAATAGTTGATAAATATCATTATTTTTAGCACAGTAAATCAACCAAGGAGTTTACTTGACACTGGATTTCTTCTTTTTAGTTTTCATAGGAGCATTGTAGCCATGATAATGGTCGTGGTGACATTGTCTTTGGTAGTAGCGAGGGATAAATGGAAATAAATGTTTAGAGGAAGGTGTCAGGAGTCTGATTATTGAAATGAGATGACGAAGGGCAGAGACGGGAGATCACTCCAGTTACTGGATTTGATAACAGCGCAGTAGGGAGAAAATTGACAATTTCTACTTCATTGTGAATAGCTGCCAACCATTAAAGTGAAGATGTGAAAGAATTATGAACCTAAAGCTTTAGGTAGCCCACAAAAAATTCCCAGAAAGATTTAAAAGTCTACAGAGAACACAAAAAAGATAATGCATCTAACATCATCAGTAAACTGGAAAGAAAAGTGACAACCTACTGGTATAACTAGGTGCCCCAAAGAAAGACATGGAGTATATTTGTTTAGTCTCTATGTTCTTTGTAGTTCATTTATAGAACATAAATGATCTCAAAGCTTTGCTAGGGATACATGTGTCCCATTTACCATGCCTGACATTTATGGAATGTAGGATAATAGGGAAACCTTCTTAAGAATACTCCTAGAAATTATAGTTTCACTTCATGCTAGGAAGGAGAGGGAAATTCTGAACAGGTTGAGAATGTCACTGATTTTTTTATTTATCTTCAACGTATAGACAAAGTGATACAGTATACAGAAATCTCTGTATTGTAGAGAAGGAGCCCAGAGAAACTTGTATTCATGATGGCAATTAACGGGGATGGGTGGGCAAGGATGAATTGAGTTTTACTCAAGAATTTATGGAATCAGTCCCAACGCTCTTCTTATTTTCTAGGCCTCATGTATACATGCTGTGTAACACTGGCCCAATATCTGTGTGTGTGTGTGTGTGTAACAAATGTCCCGTCTCACACTATCACCTACAAACTTCATATACAAGGGCAGAGAAATATTTAGATGTGCTTATCATGGTTTTTCTAAACACAGATCCTGACATAACAAGTTTGTAACAAATTGAGTAAATTAAAATAAAAGATATAGATTTTTGGGAGGGAGGTTTGGATTTAAGTGGATTTATATATATATATATATAGTATTCATTCATGGGATATAGTCATAATATTAAGAATCAGAGAGAGGAAATATATATTAATTACTCACTAACAAAAGTTTCAGTCAGTTTATTTTCTTTCTGATTTTGTTTTTGTTCAGATATTCTTTTAAGCTAGATGAATGAACAATAAAACTTTTATAAACCTGCAGAGGTGAGAGTGTATGTTTTATTCTCTAACAGTTTCCCAGAATCGAGAGCTATATCTCATACTATATATTATAGATATGTTTGTCAGTTGAATTGATCCTATCGACATCACTAAGACAGTTAATATCTCCACCATGTGTTCTTTGACTAAGAGCATCATTTGGGGAGGTACTAGGATTAGAACTCAGGACCTTATGCTTGCCAGACAGGTGCTGTGATGCTGAGCTGTGTCTCCAGCCCCCAAGAACATGATTTATTGATAAGAATACTTGACAACATTCTCAAATGACCTACTACTACAGCATATTAAAAGAAACCAAGATACATTGTCATGGTAGCAACTAGTCATATTTACTATCTGAAATATGTTTCTATAACATATTCTGGAGACATCATACTCAAGAGTTTAAATTAATATTCTGAGAATGTGGTAAGAGATCGGTAATGAGGTCACAGTTGCTGAGTAATGCATACAATAATAGCATAAACTATTTTTGTAATATCAAACTCCACTACCTTCAGGGAATAATTTTATTTTCTATTTAATTTCAGGTGTTGAAACAGCCTAAAGGTTGTGATAAATTATGCATAGCACTATATGGAATTAACAATTGCAGTTTCTATTCCTTACCAGTTACAAATATTGTTTCAAATTGAACATGCTGTAGATTTATGGTTCAATTCACAATCTTGCTGTAGGTACATAATATTTGTCCAAAGAAAGTTTAAATGGACAACTTTAGGAAATGCCAGATTTTTCAATAGATTACTGAAAATTCATTGCTGCATTATTTGCTAAAAATCACAGAATAATCAAATAGATAAACTAGAACTATAACCTAACTCCTCCAAAGTATGAAATAGATTACTATCCTTCCAGATAAACTATCTACAATAGTGCATTTGTCTTCTCCCTGAACCTCTCAAACTATAATCTTCAGTTCTTTTATTCTCTGGTAGTGCAACTGGGTTTGGAAATCTGAATAATTTTTTAATTTCTATTTTGGCTTCTGTAGAAAGAATAAATATAAATACTTTTAATTTTTCCTCTCTTAGGTGTGTGTGTGTTTTTTGTTTTGTTTTGTTTTTCTTCCGGTACCGGAAATCGAACTCACGACCTTGTGCTTGCCAAGCAGGCGCTGTGCTGCTGAGCTAAATCCCCAGCCCCTCTCTTAGGTTTATTATGAAATTATATGACAAAATTATGTTGTTATATAAGAATTAAACACATAATATAAATTCAGAGTTATGCATGAGAGATTCTACATTAATTTCTAATGAAGGTTTTAATTTTTTTCTTTCAAAATTCCAAGCCAAGAAATTTTTTATAGCTATTAATTACATTTGTTTTACAATCAGGCATATATAAGAAGAATGAGTCAAATTCTGTGCTCTTATGAAGTACGGTAGAGTGGGGATTTTGACAATATATACAAATTACACTAATTTGCACATAGCTTTCACCTTTAACCGTGAACTTGTGCAGCAATTTAACACCTCCACCCATCCTAAATACTTCCTTCTTGAATTCTCTGACACTGTATTTCTCTGCTTCCCTTCCTATCTGGAAACACTACTTTGCCGTATTCTTTATTTGCGTCATTCTCTGTGTTCTGACCTAACTCTGAGCTCAGTTTTGAATCCTCTTACTACTCCTTAAACTCCAAATATCTTCTTAAATAACCATTTTGACTTCAAAAATACTACATCACTGAAGTTCTTGCTGTTTCCTTTGTTAAGTATGTAGCATTTTCCTTTCCTAGCCTTTCCCTGCCCTGTGAAGTGCTGCATATTGGATAAATCTTTTCTCATGTGTGATACCAGAACATAAATTCTACTGAAAAGGTCCTCTTTCCCAAAATTATCTGTTTTGGTTCCTCAGTTTTCCTTAAATCTATATTTCAAATCCATCCTCTTTCTTCTACACTGTCACTATCATTGTACGGCATCTAATTTACTGAGTTAGATTCTGATGCATTTTGTTGCTCAACTCCCAATCTAGCTGCTTACACAACCATCATGATAAACATATGAACCAAATAATCTCACTCCTCAAATTAGGAAACTTCATGTCTTCTCATGGCTCTTAAAGTAAAACCCAGATGTATTCCCTGGCCTATAAATGCCTTCCATAATATATTCTGGCCTTCTTTTCAACTTCCAACTTTATTGCATAAGCTATCCATTATTTCTTTCTCTCCTTCATCATGGTACACTTTTACTAACCCCTTCTTTATTGTCCATGATTATCCCCAATCCATTTTTTACTTCAGATATTTCTATTTTATCCCTCAGTGCCTGGAGAAGTTGCATTAATCCCACATGGAAATCAATTTAAATGTATGAGTGTCTCATTGATGATCATCACCCATGGAATAATTTTAATTAATTTCATAATAATTACACTCAGGAGGTATTTTGCTTATTTTTATGCATTTTGATCAGTTTTTCCTTTCATAAGATTGAAATTTATTCAGTCATGAGTAATACAGGTCTTGTTCAAATACAAATTCCCTGCTTTGGGTGCAGTTTACTGGAATACAGTGGGCATCATGCAAATGCTTTCTGAATAAGGGCACAGCCCAAATGAATGAATGATTTCAGGGAATCCTTAACCCTATGGATAATCTCTTCATTTCAGAGGGAAAAAAAAAAAGCAATTTAAAAAACTATGAATTCTTGTCTTTTTAAAATCCTCCTAAGTAACTGCCTTTCAAATCTACTAACATGTTTGTGAAATTCCTTTCTTTCCTCAAAAATATTGATAATGATCTCTTGGACAGACAAGTGAGAATTTCAGATCCACAAATGTATGGCTACATCTTCACAGTATTTACAAAATCAATATTCATAAGCACTGGTGGAAGATCTTTTTAAAGGAGACGAGATCACATTCATCATCTGAGAAAGGTACGTTCAGACCACCAAAATTCCTTCCTTTACATATTCGAGCAACTGTTCCTACAGCATCTAACTTTGTGCACCAAGAAGAATTCAAAGTTGTTTGCCAACCCCAAACTCGATGAATCAGAACAGGCCTGGTTCCCAATGAAGGAACATTGGGAACAGTATTCCCAGTGAAGGAAGAGGAACAGCTCTATAGAGGTTTCTCCATTCTGCCAGATGAAGTCTCACAGCTCCTTTTGTTTTACTCAGATGATACCTATTAGAGGTTTTGGCAAAACAAAGGCAAACTAGGTAGATGTAGATGATCCAGATAAAGACTGTATTTTCTTCCTCTGCACTTAGTGCTCATATCACATTACTAACTTCTCGTTAGAACTCTGTATTTTGACCACACAGTCACTCAATGCTGTATAATTTAGAGATCTTGGGGCTGGGGATTTAGCTCAGCGGCAAAGCGCCTGCCTGGCAAGCGCAAGGTCATGAGTTCGGTTCCCGGTACCGGAGAAAAAACAAAACAAAAAAAAACACAAGAAATTTAGAGATCTTTTCTTACTGGCTGTTCCATATTAGCCAGGGTACAAATTAAATATGTATTTAAATGTAAACATTTTACACTGAGTTGTCACGCATGTTCATGTGTGTGTTTACTCCCAAGGAAGTAGTAGTGCTTGCTTCAACTGCACATGTACAATGACGTAGATGTTCAGTATCACTGAACGATTTACATTTAACTTTTAGTTTTTCAGGCTTTAAATTAAATACATTGTGCCATAAATTTAACTACTTTGTAAATCTCAAGAATTTTTCCAACTTACTCTTCAAAGTCATTTCATTAACATTTCTCTTTTCTCTCAGAGAGAGAAAACATGGCCGCCCAATTCAAACAAATATTAGTTCAAAGAAGAAATTTGCAGTTTTACCTAGAGGAAGTATATAGACTATTTAAGTCTTAATGGCTCACCTATAAACTGGAGCTAACAGTGTCCTCATCACAAGATTATTAAGATGATGAAGTGAGAGAGTAGATATAAAATGACTTTGTACAAGATAAACTCTGATAGAATAATACCTAATACATTTTGCATATCATACAACTAATTAAGGACTTTCAATATTTTTTGAAAGAAAAATATATTGGACAAAATAAGTATGCATCTATAGTTACCTCATATATGAAATTACAGCTTAAATTCTTTCCATGGAATAACTCACAGCATGTCCAAATACAAAAAGAGGTGATAAAGAGAAAATGGAATCCCAAAGTAGTGGAAACAAAATAATGAACAAGGTAGGAAAACAGGTCAGAAAGGAACCCCTTCAAATAACTGAAGGAGAAAAGATAGAACAACACTTTACACTTCAATCATTAACTAATTGAATTTGTTCCTTATTTTTGCTTTTCTATATTTCTATATCTAAAACTCATATAAAAATTTAAAAATGTAGTGACAAAATAATGTATCTATATATGTATGTACACTCATGAAAACTTGTACCGTGACTCATGACAGTAAGAAAATACAATTTCACAAAGAATGAAAGTTTTCAGTAAATAATTTTTAACAGTCAAGTCAGGTTATTTTGCTTTTATTTCTGCTACAGATTTGCATTGTATTTACGTGTTAGAGTTTATTTCTAAATGTGTTTAAAGCTTAAAAATGAAGGAACCGGGTATATCGTTAAATAACAATAATATTGCTAGTTCTAAGGAATTTCACCTGATTCTCTCCAGTGCTTTCCAAACAATGGTGCAATTCTTTCTTCTTTCATAGATAGGAACACTGGATTTGTTCCAACAGAGCAGAAAGTCAAGACGTTACTGTGGCTGAGCGTCTTTGAAGACTGGGGAGAGCATCTTCATTATGCTAACTCACTCACGGCAGCTTTGTAGCACAAGTGTAAATTCCCGATTTATTAGTGAAGGACACTGAGGTACAAATTGCTGT
The DNA here is from genome assembly GCF_000276665.1 of Chinchilla lanigera. Lineage (NCBI taxonomy): Eukaryota > Metazoa > Chordata > Mammalia > Rodentia > Chinchillidae > Chinchilla > Chinchilla lanigera. The sequence continues at coordinate 12,715,415 of NW_004955448.1, read as the reverse complement.
AACATTTGGCTAAACCAATTCTTCTCATCGTTTTCAATTTCAATTTCTCTCTGCTCAATTAGCTTGTTTGCTATGGATTCGACCTTGGGATGTGCGTTTTTAAATCACAAGAGAAAAGGTACAAACTGTCTCAGCTAACCAGAGAAGTTAATGTAACTTCATTCAAAGTCTGAAAAAAGGATAAATGTAAAGTTAGGGGCTGGGAACTTAGCTCAGCAGCACAGCGCCTGCCTGGCAAGCGCAAGGTCGTGAGTTCGGTTCCCGGTACTGGAGAAAAACCAAAAAAAAAAAAAAAAAAAAGTAAAGTTATACTGTATTTTAGTTTAGTATTTTTATTTGCATATGAAAATGGTGATGTAATGGCCTTAAATTTTGCTCTATGAAACTTCAGAGTTACAAAAAGGGATTAAAGTGAGGCTAAGAATTGAATTAAGATTTAAGAGATATCCTCTATCTATAAAACTTCCAATTATCTGTATTATCCACAATGAAGGTGCATTTCTGGAAAACACAATGAAAAACAAATAAACACTTCTGCAGAAATATGCAGAGACATTTAATTTTGATTTAAACTGTATGAAATTGTCATTTTAGAAATCAAAATGTTTATATATGTTTCCCCCTAATAATTTCATCACAATCAGTTTATATAGTCTGTGTTATTTTTTGTTTTCCTTGAGCCAATGACTTTCCACACTTTGCTGCGTTTCAAAATCATTTATGAAGTTTTCAATCTATTAATGGCTTGTTCTGATCCTTCAACATTCTCATTTGATTGGCATTGTATAACCTATGAATTTTTAAAATTATCTCCCTCATTGATTCTAATATGCAGCAACATTTGGGAATAAGTTTGGGACACCATGATGTTCAAAATCTGAAATCACTAAGAGTTCACAACCAGTGGTCTAAAGTCTAAATTAGATGTATTGACAAATGTACAACTGAACTCAGGCCATACAGCAAGCCCTGTGATTTACTCAATAATTGTAAGAGTTTGGACAGTCACTGAAAATTATTAAACTGTGTGTTATGCATTGAATTGAATAAAATACTATGATTACTGTAATTGTTGAATAAAAGAAAAATTGAAATTGTTAAGCCTGGTATGAAAAAAGCAACAACTATAACTTACTCATGCCCTTTTCTTTCTCTGTATAAATTCTCATCTAATATATTCTAGCAGGTATGTACCTTGACTGGACTGTAGCATTAGACTCCAGTTGTCAATATCTGAAAGATATCTTTGTGGTTATTTAATTATTTGTTCTTTGCCTACCACTCTAAAACATAAGCTTATTGAAAGTAGGGTCTGTACTCTTTTCACTGCCATATCTTCAACCTGAAATGGGCCAACCTTTGTTCTAATATGATGCAAAGCTCAGAGTGCTTCCTGTGACCCAAGCATAACTCAGATTTATGATAGTCATTGTTACTGATATTTTCTAGAGTATCATGGAAACAAATCTGACATTTTCCATTTTTTATTCACATAAGCAACAGCACACAGTTAAATACGTAAAATATCTGACCACTAATATCGATAATAACTACAAAACTCAGAGTTTAGGGTGACTCTAATAGCTGATACATCGTGTCGACCTCAGAAGTTTAGAAGTTTAACTAAATGACTCATAAGGGGCCAAGGTCATCATTTTGTAAACATCCTCATCCTGTGCAAGAGGAGGGCACAGAGATGGTGAGAGTGCTACACCTGCCTTAGGGCGGTAGCCTGTGTACAATATAAGACAGGAAAAGAGGTTTGGTCTCTCCCTTTTTGCTCTTCTGCTTTGCTCTCTTTTGCCACCTTAAATTGTTGACCCTCACCATGCCACCCTGCCTTGGAGCCAGCTGGCTTTGGACTGAAACCTCCACACAATGTAAGCTAAATAAACCTTTCCTTTCTTAATTTTGGGAATCAGGTATTTTGTCTCATCAACGATAGAAAAGTAACCAAGACAGTGACATTCCTGCACTAGTCCAGAAGTCCATTATGCTTCTGCAGTAAGACATTATAGAATAAAAATTTATATAAAAAAAAGAAACTTGTTTCTCAAAAATTTGGAGACGGGAATGTCAAAATCACAATGCTTTCATTTGTGAGGACTTTTTTTGTGGGTCCTCACGGGCAGAATGCAGAGGAAAGACAGTAAGCTTTCTTTGGGAAGCCATTTTTGCAGGACCATTAACCCGTTCATGTGGGTGTGGCCTTTGCAACCTCTGTACTCACCAAAGTGCCCACCACCCTGCAGTGTTATATTTAGCATTAAGCTCCCAAAATATGAATTTATGAATAATATGAATACATACATGACTATGTATTGAGACCATAGACCCTTACTACCTATGTCTCTAGAGTAAGTAAGTCCTTTTAGGCATTTATTGTAGAAACAGGTTTATTCCCAATTTTAGCAGTAGTGATACATAATAAATTGCATGAATAATAACCAAGTGAGAAAGCCTGTCTTTCATAACTATGAGCAGATTATAACATGACTATTTAGTGTGTTTTTTGTTTGCTTGACTTTAAAGAAAATGTTTATTTTCTTTTAACACTTTTCCATTTGCTTGTTAAGACTATATATTCAACATGCAAGACCCTTCGGGAAAAGTTTGAGACAAGCTAGTTTTATTTCCCAAACTTTTTGGATTGGAGATTTTCATAGTACTAGGAAAGCTTTAAGACAAAAAGCCTAAAATTATTAAGGGGATGACTTGATTCAACATGTCTATTATTTCTATATTTTAACAGTATAGTAAAACTTTGTTTGAGAAACTAATTCATTCTGCTTGTAATCCAAAACATTTGTATATCACAGCAGCAAAACAGAGAAAACAAAACAAACAGTCCTATGACAGTCAGTGTGACATGCTATTTTATTGCAAAACATCATTCATTTATCAAGTTAAAATTTCTTAGAAATGTTTACTTATCTTGCTGACACTTGCAGACCAAGATAGTTGCAAATCAAGTTCTTATTGTATATTAAAATAGAAAATATGGACATTAGTTTTGAAATTCTGGATCATTTTCATTGTTTTGTTTTTGGTTTTTATTCTCTTTAAAAATGGGAAATATTGGAATCACAATAAAAATTACTAGCAAGTTCCATAGCAAGATAGAAGATAAACATATTAACATATATATTGTATATGTATGAATGATAGAGAAAGAAACAGAGAGATAGCTACACAGATATAGTAGTTATGATTAGAAAAAGTTTTAAAATGTGATTAAGTTAAATGAAAATTGTGCAATTATAATGCTTTTCCTATATAACTCAAAATGGCCTGCCATAGGTAGAAATTGATAGTTAAAGAATTAAAAACAGGTGGGTTATTTGACAACAGAGAGTAGTAGAGTTGTACCATTCCCAGATTTGGCAGTTTGTGATAATAGGATCATTTAAACCAGCAGGTGCTTAAACTGCCATCTATATGACTGGAAAATATGTGCTAGGGAAAAAAAGTTATATTTAACCTGGTCACAATTTTTTTAGTTAAAAATTCGTCCAATTTAAATATGACCTAATTAATAGTGAGAACACTTCTAAGAAATTCAGTTGATTATGTTAAGCATTATGATTCTTTAGTATAGAGATGTATAGATAAATGCCATAATATTTTAATAATAAATTACAGGGGCTCTATTTTAAAAGTATGTATGCCACTTAGTCTGCATTTTGAAAAATACAAGATGATATGGAAAAAAATCTCTTATATTTTGCCCTAGTATTAGAATATAATTGATGAAATAAAGATTTAAAATTTGTTTTCTTCATACCATTCTTTTATAAGCTAAAGATATAGTTTAAACATGAATATTACTGGGTTAAATGTGTCATTTATAACTTTAATACATGTTAATTATAATTTAGTTTGCAGTCTTAGAAAGCTAGCATTGAGTATGCAATAGTTACCTGCGCCTTCCCTGGCAATACCGATATCAGATTGTGAAAGTCACAACAAATTGCTTTCTGTCTTTCAGTAACCTTGCTTAATCTTTTTATGTGTGACAAGATACTTTTGTGGAGAAGAGAATATCCATAAGGTGAAAATAAAGCTGGAAGGAGACTGCATGTCCTTTCAATGTCATTTTTTACCAGGCTCACTCAAGAATTGTTTAATTATCTAGGAGGATGCACCTGTGCTTTGCTCTGCTATTTATTATTTTATTAAAGCCCTGCAACTGTGAAATTAAATGTTAACTCATAACTTTTTATCAGGTAGGAAGGATAAACTCAAAGTTTTTGGGTTTCAGTTTAAAGGCCTAACAGACTTTTAACAATATCATATCTATTAACTCTTTCTTCTCATGAATCCTCTAATGATAACAACTTCTCTTTCTTGACATCTACCTTGAAACAGTTTTACTGTCATACTGATTCCTTTGCGGATGAATGAATAAAATGTTACATAC
>NW_004955448.1:12701961-12710826 GCF_000276665.1 Chinchilla lanigera | reverse complement strand
TGAATCATATTTTTTATTTTACTTGTTCTATATTTTCTTTTTATAAAATGGCATAATGAATATTTATGGGATGCACTACGATAATTTGGTAAATGTTCAAAATGCACTGATCACATCATATTAATGAACAGTTCCATTCCCTTAAATATTTTTCATTTCTTTGTGTTGAGAATATTCCAATTCCTCCTTTCCAGTTTTTTATAAAATGTATGATCCATTGTGAACTATCGTAATTCTTCTGTGCCGTAGAACTTCTTCTGCCTTTGTACTTTTGGCAGTTCTTAAAAAACACACTCTATATGGCTTCCCCCTACACTTCCCATGTTCTGGTGATCACTGTTATCTGCTTGTATGAAATCTACTTTTAAAAATAACTTACTTAAGTTGTATATTAACTCACCATCCTCTGTTGTTTTCCCTAATTTTGTCACCTTCCTTCTGCTGCTAGACAGCTTGGTTCTGACTCTCATTTTCTCTGCTGTAATAAACTATTCCTAGCAGCAAGCACAAGAAATCTGGTTTAAAACCTGATTACTTCGTGATCTCTTGCCAAATGAACTGAGTAAAGAATAGAGATCGCTTGTGTTGTTTTTTTTTTTTTTCTTTTTTTTTTTTTTTTGGTTTTTTGGTTTTTCTCCGGTACCGGGAACCGAACTCACGAGCTTGCGCTTGCCAGGCAGGCGCTTTTGCCGCTGAGCCAAATCCCCAGCCCCGAGATTGCTTGTGTTGGAAAGAAGGGGTTTCTAGGGGTTCCACGTGATTAATTTTTAAATTATTTATTTATGAGAAGGAATCACATTTAAGGATCTCTAGCTCATTTTCTTCACTGGAAACAAAAGTGCTTACACAAGTATATTTCAAAAAATAAAAGAATGAATTTCATCTGGTAGTATTTTAAATATATTAGACTTTTAAAATTAAAAAAATATTTTTTTCAGAATCTGTGTGTGGGAGAATTCAGGTTATCATACATTTTTGATGACCTAGAATGTTTAAAATTTTTGACTTTAAAATTATATCTTCCTCCTTATGTTGATAATGCAGAGAATATGCATATTTAAAAATACAACCTGAATTTATTAATCCTATAAATTTTTTAATATTATTGAAATGTAACGTTGTATATTCAATCGCATCTTGTTTCAAACTGTTTTATAACAGCTGTTGTGCTTCATAGCATGCTTGATTAAATAGATTTTTCAAAATTCTTCATTAATTTAACAACTTGTATGAATGTTAAATTGAAATTTTGATAATTTGTCTTTCATAAAAATCTGCCCAGAAAACAAATCTTATACGTAAAGTGAATTTTTTTTAATGCTCAATTTTGACTCTTTATGACCTTGGTAATTTTTTCAAGAAACATAGATTCATCACTTTAAAAACAGGCTCACTTTTCACAAAAGTTGGAAAAACTTCTATATTGATGCTACAGTGCAATATTTTGTTGCCATTCTGATGAAACAGGTAGGCTGAGTTACATATCTCAGTACAAATGACGCCATCTTAATCAGGTGACCCAACTCCTTCTGATAACTATCATTTATTTAGAATATTGTTTGTATTGTTTTGAAAACCGATACATATTCATTTTCTGAAAGATGTACGAGAAATTTCTTTCTCATTTTTTTTATGATACCTAACCCTCGATATTTTTAAAGATGCTTTCAAGGCGTTTACAAAGTCAACATAATTATCAAAATACTACATATTTACTTTTCATTCTCCCAACAGTGTAGGGAGGACTTTTCCAAAAGCACTCTAATTTGTGACACTCTAATATACATGAACAAAGAAGAACATCTAGATTTTTTTCTCCTAGGTTATACAAAACTATTTGCAGAAAAAGTATAAAACAATACCACAGCTTGTATTATTCTTTTGCATTAGATGTCAGTTTTATTGAAAATACAATTACGTTTCCTTATACTAGGTTAATTATTATTTTAAAATTGCACATTGTGCAGATGGGAAGGGGTTCTGGGGATGGAGGAGGACAGGAAGGGGGGAAAGAGAGCAGACACAAAAGGGCCAGTATGGGCTATGGATATGTTCCGGAAAATGTATTTATCGTGTACTGAAAACACAGACTAATAAAAAAGACAAAAGACTAATACAGTGATCGCTGATAACTATGGTCCATGCACTTAATTACGCATTCTGAGCTGTTTTCCTGATGCGTCCTATACCATTACAGTATTATGTTAATTGATTAATATACTTCTAAAAAATAAATACACAATAATTTGAACAATAATTCTAAAATGAAAGGATGATTTGGTGGATTTTCAGATGATTTCTGTTTTTTAATAAAACAATTACTCCAGTGTATTGTGTTAAAATTTTCTCACATAACTTTTGGGACAGAAAGTTCATTTCAGGGCTTCTGTAGATCTTCATGTTTCTAAATGTGCCCAATAATATAAGATCCCAAGTGTTCGTTAGTCTGGCTGTTTGTCAGGATTGGTTAGCAGAAAATGTAACAAATTCTCCTTCCAGGCCATGGTCAGGCTTTTGTGGTTCCTACGGAAATTATACACTCTCCAAGCTTAGTGTCCCTAAGCAGGGATGCAAATATGTATACCAACATGGGCAGTCCCAATATGGGCCATTCAGGTTTTGCTCCTGGACCCTGAGAACACCTGAAACGGATGTAAATATGCTGATGTCATGCTACTTTTTATTTTATATGAAATAAGTACTTTGTTATGTTTTAGATATGAAATATCTCTCCAAAGTATCATGTGATCAGAGTGGAAGCTTCTAAGATGTGATCAAATCATGAAACAATGAAATTATCAATAAATTAAATCCACTGATGTATTTACAGCTGAACGTGATGTTAAGAGATGGGGCTGGACTGACGGAAGCAAGTCCCTGGGGTGTATCTCAAAGGGTCCCCAAAGGCTACATTTTTGTCCCCGCTTCTATCTTCTCACTCTGCTTGCCTACATCGTGGTGAACAGCTGTTCTCTGACATGCCATTCACTTATGTCATTTCTGCCCGTGATCCAGCCACCAGCAGACTAAACCCACCAAAACCATAAGCTAAATAAACCTGTCCTCCTTTAAACTGTGGGAGCCAGTAATTGGTCACAGCAATGGGAAAATGACTTATGTAGTGTCATATATTCTTGCATTCATGAAAACATGACAAGATAAATTACCTTTTAATAAGACATAGCAAGATCCTTGACAACATCTCTAATAGTTAATGTAGGGGACAAATTCATTACATGATCTCAACAGTGAATACATTTAAAATTTTATTAATTATTTTGATTTTTTAAGATTTACACTAATTTCCACATACTTGGTCTAACCAATCCTATTCTATGTGACCCAGCTTTTCACCTTTTAGGTATCTTCCCAAAAGAAATAAAGACATCATACCACAGAGATGCATGCATACCCATGATTAATGCAGTGAAATTCAAAACAGGTAAACCTTAGAAACAGTCTGTGTGTCCATGAAGAGATGAAGGGATAAAATAATGTGGTATTTATGCACAACGGAGAAGTGCTCTACCATAAAGAAGAATCAATTTGAGTTATTTCTCAGAAAATGGATGAATCTTGACTCCATAGTGTAGGAACACGCACACAAGGTTAATGTAACATGATTCCTCTTATATGAAAAACTATACATGTGTAGTCTCATATATGACAGATGACAGGAAAAAGGAGAAATTAAAATAGTATTGAAACCCAGTGCAGATAATGCATCTAAAATTGCACCTTGACTTGTTGCAATTGTCTTAAATGTATTAAAAGCTCTTTGTCCTATTAGTCTGTTTTTCAACACCCCCCCATATATATATATATATATTAATTAACTTTACAAGTTCCTAGAAGGTAAGTAAAAGAATCTGAGCTGGAGGGATAAAAGGGGGGTGGAGGGAGGGGAGGGAATTTACATATGCACAATTAATTCCCTACAATGAATGTGATCATCCTGTACTGCATAAATGAATAAAAAAAATTTAAAAACAGAAATGCTAATTATTTGTAAAGCAATTTACAATTTGCCTTTTAAAGTTTCATGTTAAAAATTATGTTGTCTGGAGTATTATAATTTTTTGTTTTTCTCTTTTCTAATCAGATTTGATTGCTACATTTTAGGTACACAGAATGACCACATTCATGATAGAAAATTTGAACCTGTACGTGATACACCTTCTTCTTTCCCCGTTCCTCCACCCTCTTTTCAAACCTTTCTGCTCTCCTCATTCACAAAACAATTGTTTCCATCTTTTCCTTTGTATTCACGTTTTTTACTTTTCCCTTCTTTCTTTTCCTCCCTTATTCCCTTCCCTATTTGAAAGTTTACTTCATGTTTCACAATACTAATAATACATTTTGTCCTTATTTACACTTTTGGTTTCTCACATCAGAGAAACAATGTGGTATTTACACATCTGTATGATTTCTTTCAGTTAAGAGTATGGTCTTAAGGTGAATCCATTTACCCAGAAATGTCTCAAACTTTTCCTCCTTTACAGCAGAATATTACTCAGTTGTATATACAAAAGCATATCTTCTTCATCCATTCACAGTTGATGAGTAGTTGGGCAGTTTCCAAGATTTGGCGATCACAAATTGTGCAGCAATCAATGTAAGTATGCATATAGCACTGTGCTTTCATTCTTTTAAATCTTTGGGGAAGATACCAAGAAGGGGAATAGCTGAATCAAAGGGGACGTCTAATCCTTGTGTTTTTAGGAATCTCTACACTTATTTCCACAGTGGTTGCACCAGTCTCCACTCCCACCAACAGTAGAAAAAAGTTCCTTTTTCCTCACAGCCTCTTCAGAGTTTGCTGTTGGTTGATTTCTTGATAATAGCCATTCTTTCTGGAGTGAGATGGAATTTTAACACTGTTCTAATTTTTTAATATATTTATTTGCTCTTTGTACTTCTTCATCTGAGAAGTGTAAATTCATCTGAGAATTCAGACAATTCAACAAATAAATGTTCTTTAAACTGGGGAATCTTTTTTAAATTCTTTACATATACTAGATAGTAGTCCTTTGTCTGAGAAGTAGCTGGCAAAATTTTTTTTCCCATGCTGTGGGTTGTTTCCTCACTCTGTTGCTGGTTTATTTCATTGTGCAAAAATAGAGAAGACATAATACCACTACTTCTCAAACTCTTTAATAAAATTGAAAGGGAAGCAAAACTCCCAATACATTCCTGGAAGCAAGCATTGCCCTGATACCAAAACCAGAGAAGGATCCAACCAAAAAAGAAAACTACAGGCCAATCTCCCTAATGAACATAGATGCAAAAAAACTCAGTAAGATACTGGCAAGCAAAATGCAGCAGGTCATCAAGAACATACGTCATGACCAAGTAGTATTCATGCTTTAGATACAGGGATGATTAAACATACATAAATCAATACATATAATACACCATATTAACAGAGCCAAGACAAAACCCATATGATCAGCACAATAGTGGCAGGAAAGCTTTTGACAAAGTCCAGGACCCATTTATGATAGAAATCCTACAGAAAAAACCTGGAACAGATGGTCTTTAAGTCAATCTGATTAAAGCCATTTAAGACAAACCAACAGCCAACATCATACTGACTGGACAAAAACTGAAAGTTTTCAATCTAAAATAAAGAACAAAGAAAGATGTCCACTGTCACAATTCTTATTCAGTATAGCTCTGGAAACTTTAGCCAGAGCAATTAGATAAAAGCAAGAAAGAAATGGAATAATGATAGGAAATGAAGAAGTTAAATTATCATTATTCACAGATGACATGATACTCTACACAGAAGACCCCAAAAGCTCTACGAAAGACTTCTAGGTTCAATAACCAAATTCAGTAATGTAGCTGGATATAAACTCAACACTCAAAAATTAATAGCATTCCTGTACACAAGCAACAAAGTCACTGAGAAAGAAATTAAGGAAACAACATTTTTCACAATAGCATCCAGAAGAAACAAAATATTTAGGAATCAATCTAACAGAGCGATAAAAGACCTCTACATTGACAACTACAATACTCTGAGAAAAGAAATTGAAGAGGACATCAGAAAATGTAAAGATATCCCTTGCTGTTTTGTAAGAAGAACCATATATTGAAAATGGCCATATTTCCAAAATTTTTATACAGAATTAATGCAGTTGTGATAAAAATTTCAACAGCCTATCTCACAGAATTAGAGAAAAAACCCTAACATTCATTTGGAACTAGAAGAGATCTAGAATAACAAAGGCAAATCTGGGCAGAAAGGTAAGACGGGGGCATCCCAGTCCCAGACTTGAAAGTATAATACAAAATTACCATAACAAAGAAAAGCATGGCCCTGCCAAAAAAAAAAAAAGACCACTTATTCAGTGGAACAAATTAGAAGATACAGCAGCAACTCTCGATGTAGTTAGGTACCTTATCTTTGACAAAGGTGCCAAGCACATTCACTAGAAGAAAGATAGCCTCTTTAATAAATGGTGCTGGATAAACTGTTGTTACACATGCTGAAGATTAAAATTAGACCCATAGTTTTCACCATGCATTAAAGCAAAGTCAAAATCGGTCAAAAAATCTGTCTCGCTGTAGAAAAATGGTCATCATCAAAGATCTAAATATTAAAACAGTAACATTAATTCTGCTGGAAGATATAATACGTAGAACTCTTGAAGACACTGGTGGAGGCAAAGACTTCATGAACTGAACCCTAGTTGCATAGGAACTAGCACAAAACATACCAATTAAAATCTCATCTTATTAATGTTTTGTTTTGAGGTGTATTGAAATATGTACAAAATTAGTGACTATAAGGTCACATCACAAAAGAAATTTTTAAAAATGTCCCCAAATAATTTAACATTATAAATAACACTATAAACAATGAATATACTACTAAAATACCAAACATAAAGTACTGAAAACAAAGACATGACCTGAAAATAAGTATACAGATTGAGTGTAGATGTTAGAAATCAAAATAACATTATTATAACAAATAAAAATAACTATTATAAAACATGAATACATTTCTGAAATATGATTTAATATGTCAACAAAATAGGAAAGCAACAATAGATTGAAGAGAGAAAAGAGATACCCATTGAAAACAAAACAACAAAGCATTAACTGTGTTCTTCAATTAGAAAAACTATGAGAAAACATAAGACAGAAGTTTAATTTTCTAAACTGAGAAAAGAATTTAATATTACATAAAAATCTATATTATTGTTCTTATTAGGGTAAAATAAATAAATGTTCTTTTAACTTAACAGAAACACAATTTCTTGGGGTAAAACAAATCTAAAACTGCAAGTAAATATAATATATTGTTTTAGAGAATTATTCTTAAGGATCAGTATTAAAGTAAATCTCAGTAAAGCTAGGGATCGGTGTAAGAGTGAGAGTAGCTCATCCGCCCATGCAATAAATCATGCGCCTTATGAGAGAGGAGATACAACACCCTCATTTCTACCCAGTGTTCAAGATCAGATGATGATGGAGCAATTTCCTGAGTCATGTAAAAATTCTAGTTTACCTTTCCAATAGCATATGCTTCTAGTTACAGAGTTATTATAAAATGATTGTCACTGCTAATCCTAATTTTTATGTATTAATAACATAGTGATTAAAAATTTACTGGAATACTTGACAGATACAAAGGACAATTGACAAATCTGCCATCATATAGATGGCATTTTATAGATACATTTATGCCATCATATAGGAAATTTTAATGTAACATTCTGAAAATGGATTTAAATATACAGCCAAAATTCAGCAATAAGAGTGTGGAAAAAAAAAGTGAAAAATTTGAGTAATATATTTAGAGCACTGCATTGCATGACTGGATACAAATTCATCGGAAAGTACATAGACTATTTATGCTCTGATAAATTTAATTTTGCACACAGATCACTTCAATGTTAACATATTAAAATAATATCTTTGTCAGAGTTTAGTAAAATAACTCCCAAAGTTTCATGCATCCACATCATATTTGATATATCTTTCAAAAAACAATTAAAAGCTAATATGTCTCATGAACATCATGAATAGTCCATATAAAATAGCAAAACTGAGCCAGTGATACAAACAGATAGGATAAAAAACACAATCACCATGTCAATTTTCCAGAAAGATGAGGTCTGTCTAAGAATCAAAAAATATGCTATTATAACTAACCACACTAATTTAAAAAACAAAAATATACAAAGAAAAAAATACTTAGCCAATTTTTAACACGTTTCATAAATATGTCAAATGACTTGTGAAAAAAAATTCTGTACACACACACAGTTGACAACAGCAAGAACAACAACAAGAAAACACCGAAAGCTTTTTCTGTTGGTTCCTGGATGAATGAGGCTGTTAGGAGGTGAAGCCTAGTTGGAGGAGATCATTGAGGAAAGGACCTGAAACCTGGAGGCTTTGTTCTTGTCCCTGGCTCCTCCCCTCCTGCTACCCTTCCTATCTCTTACGGGATTAGCAGCTGTCCCCTGCTATATCTGTGTAGCATGCCATCTCTTCCTTGGAACCAGTAGACTTTGGATGAGACCCCTGGAAACTGTAGTTGTTGGTATTGGGTATTTGAGTCCCCGCAGCAGAAAAGTGACCAATGCATTGCCCTCCCAGGGTGACACAGTAGCTCCACAATGAGAACTTTAGGGAGAGTTACTTTCAAATTTTGCTTCTACTTGTATTATATTATGTCTCTATAAATCATATTACCTTAATACTTATGAATGCTCCCTGGATTTTTATTATAAGAATAATGAACATCTTTTGAAATCACTGTTGTTTTCATAGCAATGATCCAGAAAGTATTGATAACCAGAAAAATGCAAAGAAATTTGCTGGCTGATTTCCTACTATGCTTCA
>NW_004955448.1:12636175-12701723 GCF_000276665.1 Chinchilla lanigera | reverse complement strand
TTTTTATTTTATAACTAAAATGTTTCATAAATTCAGTAAATGTTCACCTCTCAAAAAAGAACTTAAAATTTATTTTAAAAAGAATTAAATTAGAAAAATTCTTGAAGTCACAATGAACAGAATATTAAGAACTATACATGAAATAATTATGTCAAAAATGCATTCTTTTCCAGGGAAAAATTTAAAATTTTCATGTATTTGGTTTTGAAAAATCTCATACACAACTGTAAACATGATTTTTTTGTTCTTGTTCTACCATAGAAAATACATTCTGAAATGCTAAATTTCCATTTGTCTAAATATCTACAACTGCATTCTTTCCAGTTATCTAAGAAAGAAAATCTTTATGCAAATTTATCTTTTTTGGTTATTGCACAAAATATACTGAGTTGTAAGCTATCATGATTATTTGGATACACCTTGCATTTATTAAAACTCTGAGTGTATTTTAAATGACTAGTATGAATGCTTCAGCACATACAATTGAAGATTATTCTCTTCACCTTATTAAGAGAAAATTACAACATAGACAACCATGTTTTGTTTTTATAAAATACTTTAAAATGTGTATTAGCTTTAAATATATTTTTTCAATATTTTTAGCTTTAATTTATGGATAAAATAAACAACAGTCTATAATAAGTTTTATAATAGAGTAAGATAAATCATAACTTTCTATGACTGAATACATGAAATATAAAAAATAGTGTTTTCTTGTATCTATTAGAAAAATTAATGATAAAGATTCTGTAATATTATTAATATGAAAGAAAGATATTAGTCTCAAACAAAAATAATCATTGGAATCATTCTCAATTTGGAGAAAAATATTGAAATTGAGTGCAAGGGAGGAAATTTACATTTTTAAATTCTAAGATTTTTTTTTTGTAAAAATATCATCTCCATTTCATTCTTTTAAAATAAATTGTATTGTGTACAACTTTAGGCTTGCACAGTGTATTATATATTGTGAAATCTTTCAAGTAATCTGAAAATTTGCTGTCCTGAGAAATACAAAAATCATATAGATATTTAGATGACACTTCATAGATATTGATCCTAACCAATATATTAAATGGTTGTAAATGAAAATTTTAAAGTCTAATTTTATTCTACTCCATTAATGGGAGAGTAAAATAAAGATGATTTTAAAATACACTGAACCACTGAGGGATTTTTTGTTACCCAGTAGTTATTATTATATTTATGAGGAAATTATGATTAGTATTTTATAGCACTTAGGCTATAGTTTGCAAAAATATCTAATCTGTGCAGGTATTGTTGAGGCAGAAAATGTCACACAGGTCACATTTATCCTATAACCTATCTTTGGAGACATACCAACAAATGGAATTTTGAAGAGTTGACTTACAAACTTACTATATAATCAGTAGGATGTTATAGTAAAGGTATCTTTCATTGATTATCAGTGTACAATATCAGTTACTTAGCAATTTTTAGGATATTATTCTGTTTTTGGAAACTCATTTTTCAATTACAGCTCTTCAAGTTTATACACAACTTCAAGTGAAATTTTACTAACCGTTGTAAAGCATGCCTACATTATGTCAAGAATTCTAGTGTTCAGTTTTCTACTTTCATATAATTATACCTATGATCAGCTGAATAATTTTTCCATTTAATTCAGTGGTTTGAAGAGTGGTATAATTATTGAAAATAAAAAGAAGGTCAAGCTTATTTTCAATTAAGGCAAGTTTGTTGAAACTGTTATTCTTTGTTGAATAACTTTTCTTTTTTTTAATTTTAAAGAGTAAGAGAAGGATAACAATAATGGGGGGGCTCACCAAATTATAGACAAAGTGGTAGGAAATTATCAATGGTTATTGTTTTACATATTGTTATCTACAAGATAGTTTCTCAGGAAAACAAATAGACAAATAATAGTGAGTTACAGATAAAAGAGGTAGGAGATTATCAATAGCTGTTGTACTCTACTTAGGTATCTTTGAAAGAAAATAAATAGAACTATACATGAGTGACCTATTCAATAATCATTAACTATTCTCAATGATTGTTGTAGGAAACACATAATAATAAACATGCATCCATTTATGAAATAAGATAGGAACAATACAAACATTAAGAGTTATGGATAGATTAGTAAGAAAATATCAATGGCTGCTGTAATACATGTTGGTATCTTAGAAGTGGTTTCTCAGGAAGACAGGGATGCAAGAAGGATCTAACAAGTAGTTACAGCCTAAGGGTTGTCAAAAATCAAGTGAGCCATCTGGGGCCAAAGCCATTTTTTGTAGCATTTTCTCTCCAGCCTCCCATCGAATTGGGACCCCACAACCAGTTAGTGTCCTCTCCCCAACTGTCAGCACAGGCAGCAGGAATCCTGCTGCAGACTTCTCCGGAGCTCCACCACAGCCTGTACTGTCAGGGGAAGAATGACTTCCAGGGAGTCTCCGCATGTATTGTGCAAGGTCCTCCTGGTTTACAGCTTCCGAGTGGCTCTCATGACCCCAGTCCACTGGACCTCTGACCCCTCGGGCTTAGTCTGCATTCTCACGTTCTCCGAGTCCTTGTTCAGAGCTGCTCCTCTGCTGACTCTAGACCTTTCTGGTTCTCAATGGCAAGAGCAAGAGTGGCCCATTGTATGGCATGTATTCCCAGGGGTTTTTCCATGTTTGAATGATTCACACACGTCCTTAGGTGGGCATCTGCAACCTGTGCATGGTGGGCCAATTGTGTCATTGTTTCTCTGTGTCGTGATAGTTCTCAATTGAGCAGCGGAGGCCAGCCTGAAGGCTGGCGTGCCACAGTGCTCTCGGCTGCATGGCTCCCCGTGCGCCGGGGGCCCTCCCTCTGGGGGCCTACGAGGCAAGGAGCGAGATGCCAGTAGTAAGACCAGCGCTCCCCGCCCATGGCTCCCCGTGTGCCAGAGGCCCCTTCTTTGTTGATTTTCTATGTGCTTATCACTGAGAGAAAGGTCTTGGAATCTTCCATTATAATAATGAGTTTATGTATTTTTCTTTGATTTTTTTGATTCATTTGTTTTTATGGCATGTTGTTGCCTTCAAAGACATTAGTAATTATTATGTTTTCTTGAAGTAGTAAGTACTTTCCCATTATCTAATGCCCCTCTTATCCCTGACAGTTTTCATTTTTCAGAAGTTAAATTTGACTAAATTAATACAGCTATTCCAACTCCTTTGTTATTGTTGGCCTAGTATATCAATTCTTCTATTTACAGATTTTTTTGTAAATTAGTGATTTTGTGTTAGTAATACAGTTCAGTTAATATCTGCATTTCTGACTGTTTTCTATTAGTTATATTTCAGTTTACATTTTCCCTATCATTCTAAATTTCCTGATTGCACGGTGTATGTTTTAAGATTATATTCTATCCTTTTTATTAGCATAGTAAATATACATTGCTTATGAAATTTAATGGTGGACGTAGGGTTTGCAATACTCATTTTTAACTTACCAAGTCGAGGGCTGGGGATATTGCTCACCTACATAAGTGCTTGCTTGGCAAGTACAAGGTCCTGAGTTCGATTTCCAGTACAAAAAAATAAAAAGAAAACTTTGACTTACGAAGTCCACCTCAAATAATATTACTTCACATGAAATATGAGTATTTATAACAGAGTATCCCTAGTTCTGTTCCTGATTTCATGACATTCAAATCATCAAATGCATCTGTCCATGTCCTGTAATCATATAATGCATTACTACTAATGGTGTCTCAAACAATCTGCTTTTAAATTAAAAGTAAAGATAATGCACATCTGTAATTTTTCCTTTATTTGTTCCTTCTCCAGCACTGTTTTAAAAATCTAGACCAAGTTTCATACCTGTGTTATTTCTCTTCTCCCTATATAACTTCTTTTCATATTTCTTACAAGGCAGGCTTACAAGTGATAAGTTCTTTCATCTTTTTTTATTGAAAAGTCTCTAGCTCTTCACTTTTAAAAATGTTTTCTTGGGGCTAGGAATTTAGCTCAGTGGCACAGCGCCTGCCTGGCAAGTGCGAGGTTGTGAGTTTGATTCCTGATACCGGAAAAAAAACCAAAAAATTAAAAATTAAAAAATTTTTAAAAATGTTTTCTTTTAGTTTTTATCAATAGTTATTTATTAATAAATTGGAAAATAAATTTTATAAATGTATACATTGTAGAATACTCAGATCAGGCTGATTAATATATTCATTCCCAAATATTTATCATTTTATCTGCTGAGAATATTTAATATCTTTTTTTCACCTATTTCAAAGTATATAATATACAATATATCTTCACCAATTTTGAAAGATATTTTTGTTGAATTTTAGAAGTCTAGACTGGTGGTAAATGTGTACATTTTCTTTCTTTATGTAGTTTACATATTCTACTACAATCTCCTTTCACTTATGATTTCTTAAAAAGTCTTGTTTGTTTCTCTAAAGGTAACTAACTTTCAGCTTCTTTCTAGCTCCTTGCAAGGCTCTTCACTTATTTTCTTCAGTTTGTATATAATGTCTAGGTGTAAATTTTTTGTATTATTCAGTTTAATGCTCTCTGAGCTTGTATGAATGTTATTTGGTACCTACCGCAAAGTTTGGAATGTTCTCATCCACTTTGCCAGCATTTCTTCTGCTTACCTGTCTTTCTACTGGCACATCAATTACAGATCTCTTATGTTTTGTGGCTGTCCCATGTATTGTGAGTATTATGCACTGTTACTGTTAATGTTGCTCCTTCTTTCTTCCTGTATTTGCATTTTGGAAGTTTGATTAAGATAGTTTCAAGCACTTTAATTTTTCCTAGGTTGTATCTGATCTATTGATGGTACCTTCAAAGGTATTTATCAGGGCCTTGACTTTTAATACTGTACTTCCTTTTCATTCTTTGTGTTTCTCTCTTTTGTTTACATTAACCATCAGCTTTTGAACATTGACTACTTTTTCCACTAGGTTCAATAATGCATTATTAAGAGTCATTTTAAATGCATAGTGTTTTCAACATCTGTAACACAATAGAGACATATTCTGAGGAGTCCTTTGTTTCTTCAGAGCTAGTTTTCTTTTCCTTTTCACAATGCTTGCAATTTTTCTTGAAAACCAGTTGAGCCACATGAAAGCCACCTGAGATAAAGAAGTCATTAACATGACCTTTTCTGGTCATATTCCTAGCATTTGGGCTGTACCTTTTTGCTGGATCTGTCTATATAAGCGGCTTCAAAACAAACTGGCTTCAAAGTTTACTGTCCCAAGTGGTTTATTCCCCATTTATTTTTAATTCTTAACAATTTCTCCTTAAATAGAGCCCGTATCAGTCAAGCCTTCTAACTGTAATCCACTTTTAGATTCCTTGTGACTGAAAGTGCTCAAGAAGGGAGGTACTATATAATGTTATAAAGACATGTTCTTGTAGGAGGTCTGTGTTTTCTCATAGTGTTTCTGTCCCCCTGAGGTAACACAAGAAGACTAGAGAATGCTGAAATCAAAGAAATGCCTGCAGGAAGAAATGCGTACAGCCTCTTGCTATGGAGAATACACTAATATCTCCATATTCCATTTTCAACTTTTTTTTCCCCCACAAGAACGAGGAAAAAATCTTTCTTAGTTCTTTACTTTAAAAATCTGGCCACATGTCCTAAAACTATATCCTTTCCATTTTTCTCACTCTAAAACTAGGTTGATCTGCCTCTAACAGCTTGTTGAAATTATCATATTATTGTTCCTACTAATTTTGGTTTTAGAAGTTTCTGGAACATAATCCAAAACCTGTATTAACCTGTAACTATGTAGATTTATGACATAGGTAGTGCTCTTATATTTCAGGGTGCTAGATTTCTTTGTAATCTCAATTATCTTTTGGTCCACGAGTAGCTGATTTTTACTGTCTTCAGTTTTTATTGTTGTAATGAAAGGAATAATGAGCTCTAGGCTCTATTTGATTGTGCTTAAAGATTACTTTCAGTGATGTAATTAATACCCTAAGAAAAATCAATATGCTAGAACTGATAAGAGAATTCTTATTTTATCAGTGTCAAAAGAACTAGTTTATTAAATATTTTTTACTTCAAAAATAGAATATTCTTGAATCTAAGTAGCATAAAGATATGAAAACATTTCTTATGATAAAAATTAATTGAATAGACTATATATTGGTATATTCTACATTCTGGCTGTATTTTTTATAGTTGTTTTGATCTTCCTTCCTCTAGCTTAAATGCTTCATCCTTAGGCTGATTTCCAACTGGAGGAAGTACTTCTCAGAGATGACAATATGTAAAGTAACAAAATCAGCAAAAAGCATAAGCATTGATCTTCTGCTGATACCTCTATCACTGAGGGGGCTACTTATCATCTGAAAAACACCAATAGGTATTTCTGCAGGAAGCACTGACCAGAACTGATGCCAAAGTTCATTCCCAATTCAACCATAGCAAAAGTAATTAAAATATCGTTACTGATTTTCTGTTGAATCTGAAATTTGAGTTTTATCCTTAAAGATAACAATGTATAATACAGCAATCATTGTTAATTCCTATCATCTTATTTTGAAAAACTGTATCATTTTTATTGTTTTTGTGTGCTTTTGTTTCTGTCTTTGTTGTTGTTATTTCATTACTGCTTTTTTCTCTTTAAAACAAAAAAAGAAAATGTCTCCCAGCAAAGAAAAACCCAGAACCATAGTCACTGCTGAATTTTATCAGACCTTTAAAGAAGCACTAACACACTACTATTCCATAAAGTGGAAAGGGAGGGGACACTTCTAAACGCATTCTATAAATCTAGTATCGCCTTAACATACTAAAAACAAAAACTTAAGAGAGAAGAAAATACATCTTTATGAAGATAAATGCAAAACTCCTCAGTACCATACTTGCAAACTAAATTCAATACCACATTGCAAAGTTCACAACTGCTATCAGGTTGGTTATGGTTCAACATATGCAATTCAATAAATGTAACACACAATAATCAGTGATAAAAAAAATTTCATGACCATCTCAATAGACGTACAAAAAAGACCAGTAAAATCCAACATATCTGCAAGATTAAAGCTCTGAAGAAAACTAACTTCACAAGGATATAAGTCAATGTAAATTATACGTGACAATGGGCTGACATTATATTAAATGGGAAAAACTTGAAAACATTTCCTCTAAAATCAGGAATCAGATGTCTATTTTCCCCACTTTTACTCTATAAAATGCTGGAAATTTTAAACACAGCAATGAGGCAAGAGAAGAAAATAAAAGTACACAAATAGGAAAATTATAAGTGCAATGATCTTTTCTTGCAGATGACATAATCCTGTATTTAGAAGACTATCAAGTCCACCAGGAGAATTTTAGATGTAATAAACAAACTCAGCAAAGTAGAATGATAAAAATCAACATACAAAAATCAGTAGCTTTTCTTTCCATCAATAACATAACTGTGAAAAAAATATCAAAAGAATAGTTCCATTCACGATTAGCTAAAACAACACCTGTGTTTAAAACCATACCTAAATCATAAATGAATTTGTAAGTAATATTTCTGACCTAACAGATAACACTTTGAAATTTTAAAAGAACATATAAATTATAATACTATAACTCATATAAATATTGACAAAAAACTTGCTGCACTAATAAACAAATTACAGATTCTTCTGGACATACAATATTATACCTAGATTAACCCATTGCAAGTTCAAAATGTTGAAACTTAAAATTACATTTCATACACCTCCTAAACCAACATCAGAGTTTAGCAACATAGCAATAGACTATGATTAGTTGTTTACCTGAAGTTGCTGCCCAACAAAAAGAGAATCCATCCCACATATGATTAGTCTGTGAATAGATCAAAACTGAAAGTGCAGTTTCTTCTGAATATGTACAATTTTCACACCAATGTGAAGTTAAAAAAGCATGAAGTTGAACCTCTGTAAGTGAAGGGCTATTTGTATATTTTCTAAAGAAAGAAGCACGACAGATGGCCATAATATTTCTGAAAATCATTGTGCCTTTTCTTATAATAAAAATGAAAACAACAGAATTGTATTATTTTTATATTATCAAATTGTTAAATCATAAAATAAATGCCATGTTTGTGTAGGAATGTGATAAAGTGTGAATGCTTGCACATGGTAGGTGAAATGGAGATAACGGGAAAGTTTTTAGGGTATTTGTCTCCACTTTAGTCCAGTCATATAAAAGGCACAAGTTAACACTAAGGAAGTGGCGTGTTTTGCACAATGTTTTCCCTACTCTGTAAAACGGAATGTTGTTTGTAACAGCAGAGAGTGCAGACCATGAAGTGTCAAACAAGAGAATATAATTAAATAAGTAAATGAATAAATGAATAATGTCCATCTATATATCATTTCCAAAATAAATCTAAAAATAGTTCACTAGCTTTAAAATGTTTTCAAATTAACAACATGATTAAATAAAATTATGTAGAACCTAAATATAGCATGACCTGACTTATATAAACAGGAATAACAAATAGATAAGAGATAGAACAAAGGATTTTAGTAGAATTGTTATAGGAATAAATGCCCAGACATATTAAAAATTGTATCCAAAATTTCAAAACTATGTTATTGTATGGAGTTTTTACATTTATTTTGCTGATAAAATTGTTGAAGTACACTTGCATTATTCATGAAAGCATCATATCTCTCTCTCTTTTTTCTGTTCTATCCCACATGCCTGGCCCACAGAAGATAGGCATGGAATATATTAGAAATGCCTGAATTATAATTGTGAGAGAAAAAATTGTGATCTTTTAAAGATGAATTTTAGGAAGAGGTCATGAAAAGAATTGTGATATGTTTTGCACATGCACCAAAGCCTCATGACAAATTGGTTCATTATTTTCTAATAAAAATAAAAATTGAATATTTTTAAAAATAAAAAGCAAAAGAAAAGAATTCTTCTTCTCCTAAAGAAGAGTTTTGAAAACTCAACATACTTATCACTACTAAAAGTGAAAAAATGTTTTGATTGCAGATATTAAACTGGTTTAGTATATATTTAGTATTTCTCTCTAAATGGTACAATTTTATATGCAACATATTTTCAGTACAGTTCTTTTCTTCTGTGTTTTTGAACTTGTGATTCTGACACTGCGTGTCCAAAACTAAATCTTCAACATATTGAAATAATTTAAAAATTACAAAAAGACAACCTTTCAGTAGCAACGTAGCTTAATAAATAGCATGGAAAAAATAAGGAATTAACTTACAACTTTTTCTATCACTAGGCATTCTACAAGAAACTTTTTAGCACAAAATATTTAATTTTTTCCTGAATATATTTCATTTTAATTGAAAGAGAAAGTGGCATAAGAAATAAGCATAATTACATGTATAGCATCAGTCACTAATTTTCTTCAAATAATAGTTTTTATGTTGGTAAGTGTACAACAAATCAAAATTAACAAGAAAAAAAGCATCCTGATATAACTACTTTAATTCATTTATCCAATTGTTTATAAATAAGCATGAGAAAGTATGCATAAAATTTATGAGTTACTTAAAGATCCAAAAGCTCCACCCCATACCATCCATTTCAAATTAATTCAATTTCTGGTGCTCACTACACCCAATCTGATCACTATGAAGTTGAAAATATTTAACAATTCTCCACTCGGTCTATCCCTTGAGCATAGTATACACTTAAGCTGTACAGTTAAAATATACAACATAAACTTCTGACAAATGAGGAACTGCACCTATTTTAAGGAGAATTTTTTTATACGTTTGAAGGACCCATCGTCAGACTTAATGAAAACTTCAACCAGAGCAGGCATTAAATACAGTACAGCATTTTGTGATAGTGTTCACGAAGAGGGACTAGATAGAGAAGTTGTAGAGAAAGCTGAATACTCTATGCTGTGTCTGTCCCACGCTGTTTCCTGTGGTGTGTCAATGACGCGGACTTCTGCATTCACTCTAGGCAGGACATAACTCGAGATGGCTAGAAAAGGTTTCATCCAGTGAATTTTAAATAAACAAGTTAAACTGCTTGAGTGGTCATTCAGTGTGGTCATGAATCACTGTCAATAATAGGCTAGAAATAGTAATGTCCTAAGAGGTCTGAACCTCACTGAAGTAGATGTTTACATTAACACTACCTTCCATTTTGGTTTTCATTCATAAAAATATGCATAATGAATATTTAAAATATACAAGTAACACACTAATCACTTACTTACAGTAATGATTTTAGATTATGTCTCTAAAATCTTAATCACCATTTTTGGAAAAACTGAATGTAATATGCTGAATCCCCCAAAATGTCAAGCACAACAGAGAAACTAGTTCTAAAATTTTAACAATAGGGAAAAGTTATATGCTAATTATTCTCTTTCCCATGTGTACATATAATCCAATGAGATATTTCATTCAATCCATAAAAATGTTTCTCAACTGTACTACATAATAAATGTTAGTGTAAACATAAGTCTATTTTACATAAAATTTTAAGATGAAAAAGAGTTAAATCATTTGAGGTCTCTTGAGAAGTGAATTCAGATATGAATGAAAAATGATTTTATTCCAAAGTCAGTACCTCATCCAGATACTCTATGAAAGTGGATTAGGTTTTATCAGAATATTTACTATTCAGTTTGAGGCTCTGCATTTTGAGAGAACTATGTAAACATGAAAACAAATTGTGGAGATCCCTGAAACAAGAAATAGAAAAATAGGTACCGTTCCATTAGGTTTTCATATTTGTGACCCTTTTGCTAACATTTTAGCAAAATAGTGAGAATTTTTCATACTATTTTTAATGCCAGGAAAGATATGCTTGTGAAATATGTTACAGAATCTACCCAGTTATGGTAAAATGAAAATTTTAGATATATGGTTATTGACCAAAAGGTAATATTGCAAACTGCTGAATAAAGAAAAGATCGCTGTGGGAGAGAAAGATGTACAAAAATGTGTATTTGCAACACTAAGCCAAATTTTTTTATTGTTAGTCAAGAAAGAGCTAAGAAAAAAAAAGAAATGTTAGCGTCACCTGGAAGCCAGGTCAGGATACTCTGAGGAACTTCGTCCTCTTTTCTTTCATCCTCTGTTCCTGAGCCCTTGGTGAAAAATTCAGTCAAGCCTCATAGGCAAAGGTGTAAAAGTATAAGGAGATTATATTACAAAGAAGATACAGACAAACTTACGCCTTTAAGGTAAGAGCCAGGCAATGCTACCAGTGCATCTGCAGGGAGTATGTTTGCACACATTTTAACCACATAATGCTACGCCTCATGTTCAGGAAAGCACTGTGACTGGTATGCTTGGCAATGTTTTCTGTCAAAAGTGCAGTAGTTTGGAAGTGCAAAATGTCTTCCCGTCCATTTTAGATGGTCAGTGCTTCCTTGGGAACTTTAGTCATGCAAAGAAGTTACAAAAGAAATCTGAGAAAGGTAAGTTCCAATTTTGAAATTATTTTTATTGGTACTTGTTTGCAGTACATGTTTGCATTCTCCATGGAGTGTTGGTACAGGTGCATAACACAGCTGTATTTATTCACCCTTTCTCTGTTCTTCTTCCTACATCTTTAATCTCTTGGTTCTCCTCATATTTGTGAAAGTTATATTTCCCTACTTCCTATTATCTTTCATTTTGCTTTGTATCTATACTTTGGATTTTTCATATAAGAGAAATCATGTAATAGTTAAGCTTGTGTGTTTGATGTATTTCACATGTGGTCTCAAGGTGCACCCATTTTTCTACCAGTGACCCACTTTTATCCTCCGTTTCCCTTCTCCATTCTTCTGTTGATAGATGCATAGGCTGCTTCCAAGGTTTAGCTATTATGAGTTGCGCTGCTATGAACATGAGCACACATTTTCCACAGTAGCGTGATGTCTGGTGTTTGCCCAAGTTAGGAGGTGTTTAAAGAACATTTTCTTTCCTGGTACATTAGACTGGATGTTGCAGCAACCTGGAATGCTGCACATCTTGATCTGGACTGACTCGGCCAGGTGATGAAATATCACAAGGAATATGCAAAATGTGTAACCTTAAAATGTCAGTGTGCTCTGTCAGACCGTCTTAGGCTTCAGACAGAACAAATAACTATAAATATATGATAATGTATTTGAAGCCTTTGTTTCTTAACTAGCCAAGCATGAAATTTTGCCCCTCCTGCTTCATCCCCAGGCCAATAACATCTAACTACCTGCCCAATACTACAAAGCACAATTTATTATTGAAGGCTGAAATACCAGTCAGTGACATCAGGGTCATTATGAAGCCAGTGTCAGGCTTGAGGTCATGTTTCATCAACATGACAACCAAGTCATGTGTCCTTTCTGAATCTTATTTTTATCAACTGAAAGTAAAACTTAGATTTTCTGTCTTTGCAAGTATTCCCTGGAAACAAATATAAAGCCTTTTATAAACACTACAATTTTTTTTTCAATAGAAAATGGTGTGGTTCAATATCAAATAGAGAATTTTCAAGTGATTGGACGTTTTATTAACTTACTAGTTTTTCAAAATGTTATATTCCTTATAAAAGATGCTTTCAAAATAATAGAGAATTGACTTTATTTTCCCAAAATACAAATGCTGGAGCTTAACCTCTGTACAGTGATATCTGCAGAAATATCTCTTTGGGAAGCAATAGGGGTAGAGTGAGTTCCAAAGAGTAGAGTACTCATGACTGCCTTAGTGCCCCAAGGTACTTGTTTTCCATCTCTCCTGCCCTCTCCTTCTCCCCACTGTCTCTGCACCCTCCCCCTGTGAAAACACAGTGAGGAAGTAAGAAAGTCACGCTTTGTGACCCAGGAAGACCGCCCTCTCCATACCCGAACCATGTTGGTACCCTGATCTTTGACTTCCTGTCCCCTAAATTATGAAAACACATATTTCTGTTGTTTCAGATATCCTGTCTGTGGTATTTCAGTATGTCAGATTAAGATATTATGACATACTGTAATAGCAATTTATTTCAAATATGTGGTTTAGAAACAACAGCAAAAAAAAAAAAAAACCCAAGGACTTCCTTATATCTTTTATATGGCATGTTTTTTTATTCTTATTAATAAAAGTTTATAGTGTGAATTTTAACCCGGAACTGTAATTCATCACTAGCTCATAGTTAAAAGAAAAATAAGTAAATCCATATTTTGAGTGGTTAAGTGTAACATAAAGTTCTAAAGAGTGGAGAAATGTTCCACCTTCAGCTAAAATCATTTAAGCATAACTGGACCAAAGATAATATGCAGATTTCTGCCTTCAGTGAGACCGCAGGACCAGAAGGCGTCAGATGGATAGAAGCCAGTTCCAGGAACTGCAGCTGATGGGAATTATCTCAGCGGTTCAATTGCTGTTCTTTCCAACTCTTCTTCCATATTAATTTTTGCAAAGTTTCCAAAACTGCCCAAATGTCCTCTATGTGGAGGAATACTGCTCCTTGTTAAAGAGGAGTAAATCAAAAAGCTGAGAAAGAAACTAGCTGAAAGTGTACACCAAGTGACTATGAAATATATGAGCTGACCAGGATAATCAAGTAATGTAGTAATGAGAAAATATGAATTTAAGGTAAAATGATATGCTCATGAGATGTCCTAGAAAGCAGAAGTTAGTAGGAGAGATCATAGCTAATAGCTTGGAAGGAGATTATATAAATGACTTCATCTACTTCAGTATCTTCTTTTTCCATATACAACAATATTACACAGTACATGATGGGACTAGTACTGCTTTCTCTGTGTGACTTGATAAATTGAAATTTTAGAGAATGCATTCCATCTCTTCTATATAAACAATATTAAACTTCAAATAAAAATATCTGAAAATAAAGCAATACTGTATTTTCACATAAGATTTTATTATTTCTTAACTTCTAAAACATATATTAAATTGTTATCCTAATTTATTTATTAGATATAGCTTTAAAATGCATCACTGGTACTTTTTATAAATGCTCTATTAGATCACTTTAAGTGATATTTCACTATCACTTTATAAAATAATAACAAAGATTTTATAGTATTATAGCATATAATAACACCTTGAAAAATATTATTACAACAGATCTAAAAACCAGAACATGAGGCAAGAACTAGCTCATTCTAGAAATTCATCATGTAGAATGAAGAAGTTTCATGTACTCTTAAGACAAATTTGTATTATATTATTAAAAATAAATATTGACTTTCCAGTGAAAGAGGAAAATGTAGTGATTCAAAGTTTAAATTTTGTATAGATTTTATCTAGATAAGTTCTAGATACAGCTTTGTAAATAAAATATTCTCATTTATTTTTACCACATGAAATTCAAGGTTATGATTGTACACACTGAACCCAGATAAACACATAAAAGCAAATTTCCATTTCTACATGAGAACAATGTATTGTTAAAATTCGTTTTGATCCTTCATTTCCCATGCTAAATCTTGTGAATAAATTTAGCTAATGTGATAATCTGCCTATTTTTATATCATAATACTATTTGATTCTATAACTATAATATTTCAATTTTCTTTTCACTTGAAAAAAACTCATGTGGTACAAGTTTATCTCATTTTTAAATAAGAATTTATTTAAAAGCCATTAAAGATTGACCAAAAGTGCCAGCAAATGGGTCAGGGGGTTCAGTGTGCTCTTCACCCAGACTACCACTGTGGTAACCTCCTGCATAATTAAGCACATCAAAAGCAGGAAGTTGGCACTGCTTAACCATTCCTTTTGCTGAGCGCAGGGAGTAACTGAATTGTTTTGAACTTTTTGATATTTACCTATAGATCTTTACATGAATATAGACATTATGAATGTGTATATGCATAGATAAAAGGGGTCTACAGATAATGATACCAAGGGTTAATTTGATAGGATATATTATAAAAGAGACTATGGCTAGTAATAATGTAGTACATGGTTGACATTGTAAAAAGTAGATTTTAATTGTTTCTACCACAAAAAATAAG
Organism: Chinchilla lanigera; assembly: GCF_000276665.1. Lineage (NCBI taxonomy): Eukaryota > Metazoa > Chordata > Mammalia > Rodentia > Chinchillidae > Chinchilla > Chinchilla lanigera. Next base: position 12,686,824 of record NW_004955448.1, on the reverse strand, counting down.
TTATGCAAGTTGACACATATGTCATTCAGCTTTATTATCCAATCAATACTGTGTAAGCAAGTCCAAATATCATGCTATACAAAATGCATACATGTAATTTTCACTTTTAATTTAAAAATGAGTTTTAAAAGCTACAGTATATCCATCAAATATGCCAACCTTCTTTACCTTGAAATAATTTAATAATCATTTGTTCAACTCCACCTCTGAAAGACTACATTTATCTAAATGTCTCATTCATATCATAGTTAGAACTACTTGTTGCTTCTTTATCTTATTTCTGCTAATTGCAGGTTTTTTAGTATTAAATTAATTGGATAATGTGCACTTTATCAGGCCAGATTTAATACAACATGATGAATTTAATATTGTTTGTTATATTAACTATGCCTTCCTAGATTATTGTATAAAAAGAGTACTTTGGAATTTGTCTGCTCTTTCTGTAGCACGTGCCTCATGTAAGATTTCATAGCCAGGTATGGTGGGACATACGTGTAATCTCCGCAGCACTGAAGGACTGCAGGTTCTAGTTCAGTATGGGGTACTTAGGAACTTAGACCCTCCCTCAAAATGACAAAAATAAAGCAAGTATGCTGAAGTTGTAGATTAGCATGAAGACCCTGAGTTCAAGCCACAGCAGGGCAAAAATAGATAGGTAGATGATAGACAGTTAGATGATAGATAGATAGATGATAGATAGATGGTATGGAGAGAGAGAGAGAGAATAGGTAGACAGATAGATAGATAAAAAATACTTTTAAAAAGATTTCATGAAATCAATAATATTTAAAAATGTACTACATAGATATTTCCTAAAACTTAGGGTTTAATGTTTTATTATTATTTCCAAAGACTGAATTACAAATATCATTAGATGACATTATTTATGAGGCAATTTTCTATGTCATTAATTTCACAATTTTTGTAACATGGTTTTGCCTAAATTACATATTTCACTTTTGAGGAACGACACAAGATGCTGATTGCAAATAAACAATAAAAAGATTTTATTATTGTTATTTTTAATCTGCAGAAGGAAACTTGGATTTCCAATCCAATTTTCTGTTACTTGTTTCTCCACTTTTATACACTGGTATAGCATAATGCATTTCACGTCAAGCACTGACTTCCTTTAAAGATAATTAGTCTGAAAACAAGGGAGAAGAAATTGGGACTTTAACTTTTCTTTCTGTAAGAAATCTAGAGGAAACAAGCACGTTGAGATGTACGTAGTACTTTCTGTTTGAAACATATGAACAAATATATGATGCAGAAAGATAAGGAGAAGGTAGCTTTCAACCCATTCTGGCTTTAATATCTCTAACTTTGTGAAAATTAGATAAGTACAGACAATTATACCATTGTTCAGTCAGTTCAGCAGACCCCAAGAATATATTGCTGATTTGGTGGTAATAATTGATGAGTCAGAATGGCTCTGATTTAGTGATTTGTGCACAAATTTAATGTTTCCAAAATATATAAAGCATTTGGCATTATTATCCTTATTTTTAAAATATGAAAATACTCAGGAAAGTTAAGCCACTTACTTAAATCTGCAAAGGTAGCAACTGTTGAAGCCAGAATTCAAATGCACCTGACTGATCCAAAACTTCTAAATTGATTTTTTCCAATAAAACAACTGAGGATTTCATTATTTTTGAAGAATCCCAAACACTAAAGATAAAAAGACATTATTATCTTTTGAAATAAGTCAAAACAATATAGATACAGTAAGTAACGAGACTATTTTCTAGAAAAATGAGAGCAAGAAAAAGTCCAAACAAGTTCTTATCACTGAACAATGTACACATGTGATTACAATTCCAGAGCATTCAGGTTTAGTAGATATTGAGCATCAGGAGTTACTTGATGTCTCAAGTACACTTCCTCACACCACGAGGGATTTTCAATGCCCACTTGGGGCTTTTCTATGTATTGTTTTAGTCAATGTTCTCCAGAGAATGAGAATTAATAAGAGAGACAGACAGAAAGATAGGCATATACATAGATAAATGTATATAAACATACATAACTGCATACATGCACACATGATTGTGTCACATTCTAATGGAGACTGAGAAGTCCAGTGATGCTCTGTATAACCTGAAGGCCTAGGAAAGGGGAGGATATAGTTCCAGTCCCAAACCAAATGCCTAAGAATAAAGAAGGCTATTAGTGAATTCTAAAGTAGTCTAAGAACCAGGGTTGCTATTTTCCAAGATCAGGTGAGAATGAATATTGTTGCTCAAACAAAGAAAGCAAATTTGGTCTTCCTTTGCTTTTTTGGTTCTTTTCAAGACCTAAACAGATTCAAAAATGTCTATCAACCTGGATGAAGGCAGATTTATTTACCCAGACTGCCAGTCAAACCCTGTCCTCTTCCAAAAATCATCTTCAAGGACAAACCCAAAAGCATCACTATTTTATCAGGTACTGAATTTCTTTACCCCAGTCAAATTGATCAAAAACAATGAACAATTATACTAATTACTATTGTCCATTCTGTGAATGATTCAAGAGCCTCATCTAATGTTTTGCCAGGCTGAAAGGTAGCTACTTCTGGACCACTGGCATCAGGTAGCATTGATGAGCATGAGGCAAAATATCAGAGAAAATGAAAACTTTTAATTGCCAGATAATAGACACAGCCACGAAGCATACAGAGAAGTATTTTGAAACCTTTGCTCTACAACAAAAAGTGGTCTGAATAGTCTCACAAATCGGATGCCATACATTCTATTGGAAGACAAGGCACAGTGCTCAGACATGCCTAATTTCAAGAAAGCAATGATCAATAATGCTCAATTGTGTCATTTATTTTCTCTATTCATTCTATTCCTCCTTAGTAGTCAGGACCTACCACCACATAACTCCCTTCACACCCTGGGACCTTCATTTTAAGAGCACAAGGACTGACCAAGTCCTTCTCATCACCTTTCTTTGATTTTCAATCTTAATATAGCAGCATCTGACAACTTCTCTCTCCTGAATGACAACCTTTTCCCTTCAAACTCATGGTTGAAATAAAAAGAAAATAAACAGAAGACCAACTGATCATTGCTTGCCTTCATCTTTATATTGTTGCTATAACACTTCATTTTTGCTTCTTGGCAATGTGAATTTTTCTTTCAATCAGGAGATTTAGAACTTATGATAAAGGAATGTACATACCATAGTAAATATTTCAAGATCTCATATAGCGGCTGTCTGGATTACTTTTCTGTCATTGTGGAGACAAAATACCCATCACTCAAAATTAAGGAAGAAAAGGATTATTTGTTCACAGTTTATGGAGGTTTCAGTCCATAATCAGCTGGCTCCAAGGCAGGGTGGCTTGGCACTGGGCCAACAGTTCAAATTGGCAGAAGACAGCAAAAGCAACAATTGCAAAAAGGGGGAAAGCAAATTTCTTTTCCATCCTTATACTGTAAGCAAGCTACCCCAGGGCAGGCATAGCCCTCACACAATCTCCATGCCCTCCTCCTGCAAAGTATGAGGATGTTTACAAAGTAAGGACACACTTAGTTAATCTTCTAAACTTCTCAAGTTGACACAATGCATCAACCATTACAGTCCACCCCTTGTCAACCTGGCAACCAAACAAATTTCTTTAAATCAGTTTCCAGATAAAAGTTCCTATCATTTGACAATTTATTCCTATCATCTATTTCACAACTTATTCTTATCATTTTACAACTTGAACATTATAATACAGATTTAATAAACTTTAAGAATGAATATTAAGTGTACCAGCATCATATTACCTTAGAACCATAACATTTTGCCCCTGGCACCCCAAAGATTCATGAACATTCCTTTATGCAAAAGGCATTTAGTCCATCTGCAAGAGATGCCAAAGTTCTAACAGCTTCAACTTTGTCAAAAAGTCCAAATCTCAAGTCTCCTCTGAGTGTTAAGGCAAACTCTTAGCTGCAAGCCCATGTACAAATGAAAACAAAGTGGACCACTTCCAGCGTTTAGTAGCACAAGATAAACACTTTCATTCCAAAAGTTACAAACAGGAACACAAAGGATTGGGACCAAAGCAAGTCCAAAGTCCATCCGGGCAAACATTAAGTCCTGTAGTTCCACACCCAGCATCTGAAGCAATCTGTGACAAGTTGTGAGCTCCCAAGGGCTTGAATGACTCTACCCCTTGGCATTTCTGGTGGCTACAGTTCCCACAGCTTCTCTTTTAGGCCCACTCTGCTCCCTCCTTGCAGGTTTCCTTTGATGATCCATGTTCCTGACTTTTCCAACTTTCTGGGTTCTCCACTGCACCTTTAGTTTCTCACTCACAGCTTCACACACTGTCCTCTCAGGGGAACACTGAAGGCCTACCAGGCATTCAGAAATCACAGTGACAGCCTTTTCACTCCATAATTTTGGCATTCTCCATGCACCTAAAGTCAGCACCACAGGGATGATGTCGAGGTCTGCTCCACCCTGCAGTAGTAGCTAGGTTTTTCCTCTCTCTTGACTATCAGGGTGGAGTGCCTGGATTGCTGGGCACTCTGAATCCAACTCTGAAAAACAATTTCTCTAGGCTGCCACCATGCTAGAACATGGTGCTCTGTGGCTTTCTCCTCAAAGCAAAATCTTTCACCTTTGCAGTTGTGAGGTTACAAATGGTGGAGTCTTGCTGTTTCTTGTGTTTCTTCAAGCCATGTTTTCTATTCTCCTGTTCCTTTTCAGCAATCAAGATCTCTTCAGTTCTATCTTTGTGGTCCACGGCTTTATTGGAGCTTCCTTTCTGGCCAAATTCATAGCATTTTAAATCATCCTGCTGGGCTCTTTGCTCTTGATTCTCAACCTGGATCTGGCTAAAAGCCCCCAACAACATCCATGCCACCATCTCAACATTTGACTGCCTTGAAATTGCTTCTGCCAGATTAATCAGTCTGCGACTCTTAATTTCAGTTTCAGGAAAAGTCTCTAGGCATGAGAAAAATGCAGACGAACTTTTTGCCAACCCATAACACACATCATCGGAGTTCAAATGCAGCCAATGCAGTCTTTCCCATCAGAAAAATCCTAAGCCTGATCTTTACTGACTTTCTGGTCTCCTGAGCTCTGAAGAGAATCTCCCATACAGAAGGCCTAAAGTGTCCTAGCTCTACTCTTTCAAGTGACAGCTCTGAACCTTTCCAAACTTTTCCCACAAACCATTCCCAAGGGCTCTTGAACCATATGGTCAGGTATAGTAAGAGCAATGACCCCATTTCTCCGGTATCAAATTCTGTCTTAGTTACTTTCCTCTTGTTGCTGAGACATAATACCTGAAGCCCAGATGAAGGAAGAAAAGGTTTATTTTGCTCAAAGTTTGTGGAAGTTTCAGTCCATAATCAGATGGCTCCAAGGCAGGGTGGCATGACACTGGGCCAACAGTTCAAAGTGGCAGAAGACAGCAAAAGCAACAAGAGCCAAAATGGGGAACAAGTTTCTTTTCCTCCTTTATATTGTTAGCAGACTATCCCTCCCAAGGCAGGTGTAGCACTCACATAATCTCTATACTCTCACCTTGCACAGGATAAAGATGTTTACAAAGTAAGAACCCTGGATCCCTGCTGAGTTGCTTAGTTAAACTTCTAAACTTCTTAAGTTGACACAATGTATCAACCATTACAGCTCCATGCTTGTATATTATACAAGTAAATATAGACATATGTATAGATACAAATTACAATAAATATATTCACTATAGTATGAGCTTGAAAGAAGCAGAGGCTGTGTATTAGGTTTTCACATTTATATTCTCAAGAACTATGAAAACATCTATCAACAATATGCAATAAAACAGCCATTGGTGAATTCCAATCATCTTGTCTAGTGAAGCTCTATGTCATTTCTAATAGTTTTTTTTTTTTAAAATTCATTTTAATGGCTTCATCAGTCCTGCATTCTTACATCTGGTAATCTGAGCAACTTTGTTCAAGATAACAATATGTAATATAACAACCACTGTTAATTCCTATCATTTTGTTCTAAAACACTGCATTATTTTTATTATTTTTGCTTTGTTTTGTTTTGTTTATGTTGCTGGTATTTTTCTATTGTTCTTTTTTATTATTCTCTTCAAAATAAAAGAAATTAAATAGTGGCATTTCTTGAGTAAATATCCTAGATATATTGTTTCTATGTCCTGAATATGTTTTTTTTTTTTCTTTCAAGAACCACATGATTACTTTACCATGATTCCACGTGCCACATAGATGGACCTCTGTGGAATATATCAAGGGATTCTCTGACTTCCAGGTGGTTGGTTGGTTCAACCAAAGGGAAGCACTGACAAGAGATAGAATAATAGAAAAAATTATTCCTGTAGCCTTCTCCCCTGCAGCCCCATCAGAATCAAGAATGGCTTTCTACAAAAGCCAGTTTCTATCAGAGGAAGCAATGCAACTCTTACAGCAACCACTCTTTTCTCTGGAATCCAGTGATTGCTCTTTATTATTGATTCTTAGGACAAAGGTAATTAGAACCACAGGCAACTTATTTCAGTCCTTCACAGTTCCTGTTACTGCTCTCCATATCTCCTGAAATAATTTAATAAACTTTACTTAGTTTTTATATTTTATTATTGAATCTATCCCTCATCAGAGCTGTAAAAATAAAGCCTAAGTCTTTTATTATTCTTCAGCTTCATAATTGTTAATAATATATTTCTATCACTGGACTTTCCAAAAACAAGAGGTTGTTCTGGTATTCTCCAGTTGTCGGCATCTTTCCCTTCCCCTGGAGCAACTGATATTTCCATTATTAAAAGCAAAGTTCATATGAGATGAAGGGGAAAGTCAAAGAGTATAGGAAAACAAGGCAAAAGATATTGCAAGGCATGAGATAAACATACTTTTCCAAGGATAAATCGTACTATTTGCAGAATGGATATAAATAAGCCATAAGTATCAAACAGTAGTGAAACAACTGTGCTGGACCTGTGCAAATGTGTACATATCCTTTCACTTCCCAATAATCTGCACTGTGCCTTATCAATTGCTTTGTCCACTAGCAGCAGGTATAAATCAGAAAAAAGAAACAATGAATCTCATTTTGAAGCTTTTCTTTCTGGATCAGTATAGACTTCTTTTCATGACAAAGAATTTCCCACTGGATTTTTAAAAGATCACCATCCCTCTCAACACTTACTTTTGTGCACCAACCTGATAATTGCTATAGTTGACTTGCTGGTAGGAGGTGGGAATTGATAGAGACAGTTACTGAGTCACAACCTGGAAGGGTATGTCTCTTTTTATTGCTCTTCCCTCTATTCTCTGCAACCTTACTCTCAGATGTGACAGCTCTCCTTCACCAAAGGCCCTCCCATCGGGTTTTATCTACTTTTAGCGCACCATACTATGTACTGAAACCTCTAGAAACCATAAGCCCAAATAAAACTCTCCTCTTTAAATTGTGGAAGTAGGGTATTTTGTTCCAGAAACAAGGACACTGTCTAAGGCAGATTTTGGTAGAGAGTGGGGTTGTTGCTGTGATTGCCTGATCATGTGCTTTAAAAGCCTTTAGAACTGGTTTGTGGGAAGAGTTTAGAAAGATTTGAAGATGTTTTCTAGAGAAGCTGTGGAATACTCTATGCAGAGCTTGCTGGGATATTCTAATCACAGCTCAGAAAATAAAAATATTGATAGAAGTGCAGACAGTAAAGGCCAGGTTCGAGAGCTTTCTGTTGGGAACAAAGATTCCATTGGTAATCAGGTTCAAAACAACTTGCATTAAATTCTGGCAGAAAATCTATCTAAATTTTGTTCATGTCCACACTGAGATTAAGTATATCAAAGTAAATCTGGGGAGAGAAAATGTCAAATAACCCAACAGGCTGTAGCATGGGTAATGTGTTTTCCTTTATCCAGGTTGATACTGAGGAAAGAGAAGAAAAAAAAACCCAAACAAAACAAAACAAAAAAATAAACCTTTGAAAAGCTTGAGTTTGGCAATAATAGAAATAAATTCCTGCAAAATTGGAGCAGAAGAGATCTTGGTTGTAAAAACAAAAGATTAACATTAAAAAGGAGACAATAGTTTGCACTAAGAAATAGAAAGATGCCTTGAAGCCATGTCACAAATAATGGAAACCCCCGTGCCTTGCAAGCTCGAGGCTGTACAGGTGGAAGACTGCATGGCAAAGGAAGCCCTAGGGCACTGTGCTTAAGAAAAGCTGGCAATGGTATTTATTCCAGGGATTTGGTTTGCAATGGTCAGCAATTAAAGATGTTGAAGGACTCTGCAGCCATTAGTAAGGACGCTCAGCTACTTGAGCCGATGGCAGGACATGGCACCTTCCATGTAGCGCGGGTGCACAATGCAAAGGCTGTGGGTTCAGAAAGAGTTCCACTCGGCTTTGAAAGCAGAGATGAACCTTTTAGAGCTTTCAATAACAACCTGCTGCAGCACATGTGCCACAGTTTCGCCACCACTCTTTTAAAGACCTGGCAGACTACTCTTAAAAATGGACTGAATTCATTTTTATAAAGAGATAGGCATGAGTCTATTGGGTGCCAAAGGCAGAGTGTTGCGCTTTAGACCTCACAGTCCCCCAAAGGGTTCATGTGGTCAGAGGTTGGCTTCCTGAAGGTGCTTGGCTCACTGGAGCACTACAGCAGACTTTTTGGGCCTGGTCAGAAACATGTCAATCACTGGTTGCCATGACGTGGAAAGGTCGATCTCCCTTCTGGGCTCTGTGCTTCCTTCTCTACTTCCTGGCTGCCACGGCATGAGTAGCTTTTCTCTGTAGCAGTCCTTTAGCAGAAACTGCACTGTTTCTGCCTTGGAAAAAGGCAGCTATGAACCAACACCTCAAAAAACCCTGAGCCCAAATAAACTTCTTCTACTTTAACTTGTGGGAGTCAGGTATTTTGTCCCAGAAAAAAGGAATTTAACTAAGACAGCTCTTTTTACTAATAAGACTTCCTGAGACTCACCACAGACCTCTGCTATGTTCCTAATGTTATGTTAATGCGCGGTCTTTAAAGCCACTGGAAAGAATGGGATAGTTGGAAGTGTGATGTACTGGATTATATTCCCAACAATGTTATCTACTCCAGCTTTCCAAAGAGACTGAATGTAGCAATGGATTAAATGACAGACAAGTTATTTTTGTCTTGGATAGTGGTGATCTCAAAAATGAAGTTACTGTTCATAAGAAAATCAGAAGTATCCATTATTTTTAGCCATTTTTACTATTTGACTACCATAGTAATAGCTCCTTCACAAATATTTATAATTTATATCTCATAAAGAGTGTAATTTAGATTCAAAATTATATCAAGAACATAATTAAAAATATATCAAGAATTAGCTTAAAAGAGAAATAGACTCTAATCAATTTTGATAGAATCAAATTTGAAATATCCTCAGTTACATGCAAGCTTGTATATGCTATAACCCAGTTAAATATTAGAATTTCTTTATTTTTCACAATATTAGGGTACAATTAATTCAGAAATGTTCTAAGAGAATCTATCCCTCTGAGATGGATATTTAACCACTTTAAAGTTGAAATCTTCAAAATAAAGCTTCTTTCATGTTGAATTTTTTTAATTAATATAGTGCTATCATTAGTTTGTTTACTACAATTAGTTATTCATACCAAACTGTGGCCTAATTCTGCCAGAGTTGGTGAAAATGAATGAAAACTCAGTGAACTAATGCATATTTGTTTCCTATCAAGTTTTACACTTTCTCATAGAATCAGGTCAGTTTAGTGTAATAAGGATAATTTTCATTTCTTAATTCATCTCTTAGGTTCATCAGAAGACATGAATAAGGGTGTCAGCCGGCAAATGGTATTTTACAATGAATAGAAATAGCTTTTACACTTATTATCTTTTAAATATTGTAGATGAAGAATAAGAGAACCAATTTTAAAATGCATTAATAAGTAAACATAAGATAGGTGTCATTTATCATTAAATATGATGCATTGTTCAAATTCTCCACACTGAATTTCTCCAGGATATAAGTCATTATTATCTCTGCTCCATTCATGGAAGGATACAAGTTAAAGGGTTAGATAATGTGTTCATATGACATTCATTAAGACATCTGATATTCATAAAGAAAGTGTTCCTTACCTCCCAAATATGCTTTTAATATCCTATTTGGTAATTATGAGGAAATTTTCAAAAAAACATTCATAGTGCTTCAATTTCCCCAAAAAAGTACTAGTAAACTTAAAATCTGAATTCAGTTCTCTCAGCAAATATTTTGGTTTTCAATGTATTGCATCAATATAAGTCCAATTACTGATGCACATGATTGCAAAAGTTACAAAATAAAAGTATATTGTAAGGGTGCAACCAGTTATTTAAAACCAGCATGCAATATTTAAAATCATAAAGGAATCACTTAAACATCGCTAAGATTTCCTGATTGTAAGCACTATTTTTAAAAATACAAGCTTAATTGCCTTTAGAGGTACACCTCATAATCTTGAGTGCGTATACTATATTTACATTTCTAAGACAAATAAGCATGAACTATAAGACAACGTTAGCACCAGAGGTCTTGTCTCTTGACCATCACAGATGAGGACAAATACACACATACCTAGCCTTTATTACAGCGCTTTTTTGACTCATTTCAGTCTTGATTTCATTTTGTCTAAAACTTCTCCTCAAGGAATGCATGCAATTGAGACCAACAACTAGTTATTGTTCTCCTTTCTCCAGGATAATCACTCTATTTGCTTTACTTCTAAAATAGTTTTTTTTTATTTTTAATAAAAATAATGAGGTTAATTTTGACTGAGGCTTAGTTATGTAATTATTATAGTTCATATAAAATTAATGAAAATTGCTGAAAACATTATTATGTAAAATTTAACTATTTATATTATTAATTCTCTGAACTAAATTTGACGTGAAAGTCTGAAAGTATTTTCTTGTTTTGTTTTTATGTTTGTTTGTTTGTTTTCTTTGGGGTCAGGATCTCAGTATGAAGTTCAGGTGCCCTCAAACTCATCATGTTCCCCAGGATAACCTTGGACTTTCCCGGACTCTTCCTTCCTCAGCTTCTCCAGTGCTGGGATTCCAGGCATGTGCCACCACACCTGGCATATTTTCCAAATTTATTGAGAATGATTCAAACTCTAGTTTATATAAAAATATCCAGAAAATAATATAGAAAAATAAAGATCTCAAAAATATGGGCAAGTGTTATGAAATGATTCACAATGGAGGGAGCATTAATAATGAATAAGTATTTTAAAAGATCCTCTATCATATTAAATTTAGAAATGCAATTTTAAAGTAAATTTTGAAAAGACAGAGCTTTTTATATACTTATTCATCTTAACATACAGTTTCATAATTAAGGAGATTTATAATATCTAGCATGAATGAGTGATGGAGAATATTATTTAAAATCTACATATTGTTAAGACAAAAATATTGATAGCAAGTAGTATTGGCGTATTTTGAAAAATCATTAGTGTAATATCCAATGAAACTAGAAAGGGAAAATGATGATGAGTGTGGAGAGCAATTTTCCTAGTTTATATGACATCAGGAAATATTTTATTTCTACACAAAGAAAGATGTACAAGGTAATTACTTACATAATTTTATGAATAAATGTTCAAACATCAACATGTATGGCTAAACAAATACTAGGAAGTAGTCTCCTTGAATGAAATCATTCTAAGTACATAAAATGGAATGGAATCATCTCAAAACCATGATTTCAAAGTTAAAATCAGAACTACATGCAAAATATGAAACAATCCATATTATATAGACACACACATACACACATATACACACACAAGCACAACTGCTTTGGAATCTGTTACATACCATGTTTTAGTGGATACCTAAAATGAATTTTTACTTCTCATTCTAGTTAGCAAAAAAGAAATTTTGTATTTATTATATGGTACTTTTAAATTACCAACATGAAAAGATAAAAAGGATAATTCTTGCTAAGTTTATTAAAGAAATGATTTTTTTCTACAGAGTAGAGGGTGTTGGATATATACAAAGCACATCACAATCATCCATTTTGAATTGTTTTAAGAAAGGAAATATAGGTACATGTATTTTTCTATTCCTTTGAATGTTGTTATAATTTTGTAGGATAATATATGATTTCTAGTCAGGGGAATTTGCAAAAGCTGGTGCTAGGAAATCAAAAGAGGCAGATGTTTGCATTTGAGTATTTCTTCCTCTCTCAGCTGTGCCTGAAATCAGAGGCCCAGTGTTTCTGTCCTGTTGTGCTCACCAGTCAGCTCAGCAGAGCTGTTTAAAGGACACATCAGGGAAGAAGACACCTTGTTAAAGCTACCATACCCATGTCCTCCATCAGCTAAAAAGAAGTCATTTAAGGCAATGGTTACAAACCCTCTTTTGACAAATGGAACCATTTGAAAAATATTTTAAAAAGATAAGACTTTTGAAATTCTGACTCAGTAAGCTTCTAGTGGCTTCAGCAATGTACAGTTCTTTGTGTGTGGGTGTATGTTTGTTTGTGTGTGCGTGTGTGTGTTTAAGATAGCAAGATGTGCAGAGGAGGTGAGTAGATAATTTTTATGATCTTCCTGATTTTAAAATCATTAATATATCTTTAGAAATATTGAATCAAGTGTGTGGAAAATCTGGTGCTATTTTCTTTCAAAGTTTAAGAACACTTACTTGGAAGTACATCAGAAAGCTGTGTTTTTAAAATTCACTGAGAGCTGCATTTCAGTAGTGTTAGAAATTGAATTATGCTTAACAAAAGGACTGTAGAAGTCCTAACATTGACCTCACTCTGGTTGTTGAGCATGTGGCCTTTTTTACCAAAGTGTCTTTGCATGTGTAATCAAGTTGAGTTGTGGTCCCTAGTATGGGCCCATTGTGATAGTGACACACAAAGAGAAGATGGCCAGGTGAAGACAGAAGCAGAGATTACAGATGTTCTATGATAAAACAGGAATGCACCTGAAACTAAAACAGACCAGAAAAAATTCTCCACTAGAAGTTTTGGAAGGAGTATGGCCTAGTCATTATCTTAATTCTAGCTCCCATTATTGTGGTATTGTACTGGCAGAAATTGGGCTGTATTCCACAAGAGACAGACTCTATTCAGAACAGTTTATTAATTTTAATTTAGACCGGTCACCTCTCATCCCCAACTTGCAGGTCAAGAACGTGGGCGTGGGCCTGCATTTGTTCCCACCTTATATACATTTTTGGTTTCCATGGTAACAGATTGGAATGTTGTAGCCCTGGCCACACGTTGTTTTCCTTGTGCCATGAAACCAGGTCAGGTTCTGGTCATGAGCCCAACCACAATAATTTATACTTTCTTTACTCTTTTCTATATGTCCCCCTTTAGATAACCGTACATTTCCTTTATGATTACAACGTTTATCTAGGGCCAGGGAAGGGATGAACAACCCAGGCAGGGTCATAGGTGGTTATCTGGGCTTGGGTGTTCTTTGTCTTTGGAGAGGCGTTCCAGGGCTAACGCAGGACTGCAAAGTTAACTTTTTTATAACCCCTCTGGAATGTTTCTCATTTTGAGGCTTGCACTAAGACTAGAATTATTTTATCTCAAAATGGTACGCTAAGAGTCACCATTCCCTACAGTACCCCAGATATCTATAGCTTTAATTTCTCTTGTTATGGTAGTTTAGAAATTAATATAACATTTTAATGGATTATTTCACTTTATAAAAATAGACTATTACTAGGTTTGAAATGAAAAACAATTTTATACAAGACTGTATCACTGTAAAAACTGGATAAATGTTTTTCAGATTTTGGCTGGGGGGTTTAGGTGGGAGACTAGGGCATAACAAGGAGGCTGGACAATAGGGTGTGACCTTCCAGTTACAGAGGGCTGTCAATTCATGGCCTGGGCCTGAATTACATCAGGAAAAGATGTAAAGACAATCGCCACTGACTTTGGGAGAAATGCCCTCTTCTTCTTGCAGTGGCCTGTACTTTATTGTTAGAGGATGTATCTTTATTTTTCCTCAGAGAATTTCTTCTTATTGGGTACCTTTTTTCTTCCTTTTCTTTTTTTAACCTTTCTTTTTACCTTTAAATAAGTGTTAAACTTTCAAATTCATCTGTTGTCCTGTCCAATTCTTTGCAAGAACTTGGAATCATTTGCCCCCATATCTACAACAACGGGGGTTGAAGGAACATTCACTCTGGTGATTCAGGACAGCCTCGGTGTGGTTTACAAAGGAAATGACCTCTTTGGCCTTTTAAAGATGTATTTATACATATTAAATGGCTACAAAAATAACATATAGTGCTTACTTTTTAATTTTGGTGGTAGGCCACATTATAAAATCAAAATAAGGGTGAAATAAAGGTGGAAGTTGTACTTACTATTGTAGAAAGAATATTCACCAAGCCCTGAACAAACCTGAAATCATATGAAAAATGAAAACATTGTCATTTTATTATTTAAAATTTATGGCTAACTATGTTTTTGACATGATATTCCTGAAAACGTATTTCCCAGCACTCTCAGTTGTGAAATTATTCCTGTAATACTAAACAGACCTTTACTTTTGGGTGACTTTAGTGGAACAGAAGATATTAGAAGTAATTTCTGTTTTCTCCAATTCTTTCTCATTGTCTTCATATTCTAAAGTTTATGGTATGTGTCAGTAGAATTAGTTTATTACCATTGTTTTATGTGATCTTAAAGCTCTTATAATCTGAAATTTTGATCACCTAACAAATGCGAAATTTTTCTGATCTTTTCATACACAGAATTATTAAGAGTAGGAAAAATTTATAAAATGTGGCTGTCTTATATGTTCAGAAGACAGAAAACCTACAACACAAAGTAAGTTTTGTTAGCACTATCCATTCTGGAGCATATTCTTCTCTGGTAAATTTTTTCTCCATTTGCATTTGAAAAGATCTCATGGTCTCACTTTCTATTTGGACTGTCTTCGATTAGTGTCATTCACATCTTTTGACCATGAAATACGTGTGACAGTGGAACCAAGCTGAAAATTGAACTCCACTTTAGTATTTGTACAAAAGCATTTTGTTTTTATATCACCATTCAAAGGCTAAATGAAACCATATGTAAATTTAGTCTTTAACAATGTTCATTTTAGCTATGTTTGATAATTATATCACTGTGCATACACATATCTTTTACATTTGTATATCTACATATAAGTACAGGCATGAGTATACAAAATGATGGCTATAATGTGTATCTGATTATATATAATTGTATACACAAGCATTTATATCACTATAATAATTTTTAAGGAGTAAATGATGCAACAAATATTTCATGTGTACTCACTAACTGGTTTACTCAGCTAACTTCCTATCACAGAGCAATGAAAATTTTATCTATTTTTTTTTTTTACATTCTCTTAGAAAGAAATGGACTCATGATTGTCTCATGAACTCAAAGAAGAGAACAAGTTCAATGGAGACGTTAGTTTCCATCAGCAAAAGCCAAAATAATCTTAAATTTATAATTACACAAATTTCTATTATGCCTGCTAAGTTCAACATGTTAGAATATATGAGAATAGGAAGAAATTAAGATATTTCCTTGATGTCCCAGTTACTTTCTCATGGCTGGGACACCTACAAGTTAAAGGAGGAAAGTTTTATTTTAGCTCACAGTTTGTAGAGGTTTCACTCCATAGCTTGCTGCCCGCAAGGCCACACAGCATGGCAGAAGAACATTGCAGAGACACAGTTCATGGTATGGCAGGTAGGAGCAGCCAGCAGAGAGCCTTTCCCTTTTTATTCCACTCAGGCTACAAACCTGTTAGTTGTTTGCCGCCCACACCCAAGGTGGGTGTTCTGTTTCCAGTGCATCCATTCAGCCACACACTTTATTATGCTAAGGCAATCAGTGGATTATGCTAGTGATCTCACACCCAGGATACAGCCACCACCCAAAAGCCCCACCTATGAGTGCCCCCCTATAAGTCCCACCTATGAGGCTTATGTGGACATCTAGATAAAAGCCATAACAATTGAGGTAATGGAAATTTAACCAAATGTAATACAATATACTGAAATGCAGTGTAAGAATACATATGATGTTAAAATAAAGAAAAAGTGTTTCAGACATTCTGTAATTATTGCAGTAAATTTAACACAATCATAAAATGTTCTTTTTAGAAAACTTTTCTGTGTCAAAATGATTAAATGTTTTCCATGATATAAAAATGTTGCATTGTTGAAAAATAAACATCCCATTGGGTATCAAAGCTCATCTTCAAAATTCATCATTTCTACACTGATATAATAAAAAGAAAAATGTATATAGATCAACTGCTTTTGAAAATATTATGTAACACTATAGTGGTAAGATAGACAAAAATCTCTACATATTAAGCTCCTGATTTATGAATGAGTTACACTCTGGTAGAAGGTTTGTAGGTCAGATTCATCCATAATCTGACAAAATGAGTATTATACAGTGTACTTGTGAGAGTCTGTAACTCAAATGTCTTTAAGTTGGGGACTTACTGTATTGTAAAGTTACCCTGTGATTGCATAGAAGGGGAAAACTTTACCAACACTTGCTTGGAACTTTTAGCTGGGCCTGAGAATTAAAGTGGCAATAAACAAATTATCAGATGAAAAGCACAAAAATCTATTTAGTGTAATTTATGTGGCCTAGGACCATTCATAAGCAAATGATAACTCAAAGACAAAATTAGAATTGAACTTATATACGAATTGGGCAACAGGCAGCAAATTATGAAAATATGACAAGGTGCAGAAACTTGAGGCAATGAATTAAGTAAAGAAGTGGCCACTAAGAGCAAGGTGAATCCAATGAGGCTTACTTGCATAGACTGGTCTTGGCCTCAAATTCCTGTCACTAACGATAAGAGTAACATTTTTCCCTGAATAAGGATAGCATTTTACACACAAGAATTCCATTTCTTAATTTTAAGAAATTGAAAGTTTGAATGAAATCCTGCTAGCTGTTTTAGGTGCTTTTATCTCAAAATGGTCAATTGATCAGAGTGACATATTTTAGGATGACATATTCTGCACTCTGGCTTTTTATCTTTCTGATCACTCTTCAAATTATTATGAATATATGAATACCAGCAGCTTCAATGATCAAATATTTACATTTCAATACAGTGAAAGTAAATACATTCTGGAAAAGTCAAATATTAGTGTAATTACTCATTATTTAATTAATACATTTAATAAGTAAATGTTTTGTCATTTACCTACTAGGTTCTACGAAATATATATGTGTAAATGAAGCTTAGTCAACAAGATTGTATTTGCTAAATTACTACTTGTTCGTGTTATTAAACCAATCTAAAAATTCTGCCATACAGTATGGAGAAAGTATAAACTATAAAATATTTGTAAATTAGTTTACAAAATTTACATGATCATTTTTCATTAATTTATATTTTTAATGACTAAAAAAGATTGTTCTGTAGCTGGTTATTAATTTTCTACATAATATTTTCAGATTTAGCTTTGATTTTAGTAAGTGACATTTGTGATTTAAACAGTTTCCAGCCTGATACATATTTTCTTATTTAATTTGAAAATAAAATCCACCAGAAATTGTTTCTATTTGTTTCTTGACTGCTAAGAAAATTATTAGATTGTAATAAGGTAATTTTCAGTTACTAATTTTCTGATTCTACCTAAGAGAGAATTATATTTTAGTAAATTTTTTCTTGGATAATGGAGTACTTTATAAGTTACCGTAAGTAGTATTTTATATGCATAATAAGGAAAATGTAAAAACAAGACATTATTAGAAATTGTACCTTTTCTCAAATAACATTTTTAACACCTACTTTCAGACTTCAGTGCTTTCACACATCACATTAGTATGGTGTCACTGACAGACCATTGAAGTCCATTTTTATTCAAAGATGCAACTCAAGTGGAAACTCCAATTCACAAAACCAAATGGAATAAAATCATTTGCATCTAGTAGATGTTACTTACTTTAATCTCTACACCAAAGAAAGCAGGTACTAAACAGAGTTAAGCACTTAAAAGGTTTATGTGGAACTGACATCTGCATTAATTGCCCCCAGAGTTGGACAAGAGGAGCCCAACATCTTAGAATAACATCCTTCAATATCATAGCTGAAATTACCGTAATATCCTTCTTAGTCTTCGCATGACATCCATATACTTTTGTCTCACCAATGAGAAAAGTAACTAAGAATTTGGTACCAGAGAAGTGGGGGTGGTTGTTGTGAGTGTACATGACCATGTGGTTCTGAAGCCTTTTGGCATAGCTGTTGGAAGAGTTCGGAAATGTTCAGAGATGCTGGCTGAAAAAGTACAGCTAGAATGCCTTAGGCTGTATTTGATGGATATTCTGGTCAGAGCTCAGTAGACGAGCATGGTGATAGAAATTCTCCCTGTGTAAAGACCAGGCTCAGGAGGTTGCTGCTGGGAAGGACTGTGTTGGCCATCGGACTCAGATGACGTATATTATGCCTTGGCAGAAAGTTGGTCTGCAGTTCTCTTGTGTCAAGAGACTTTGACTTAGACTAAGATTAAGGGCAGCAGACTAATTAATCTTGCAGAAAAAATTTTAAGGCAGTCCAATACTTAGACAGTGGCAGAGCTACTGCTGGTGATATTTAGCCAAATTTATGTTGAAAATCAAGAGCAAAGAGCCCAGCATGATTTATAAAAGCTGAGAGTTTGTCTGAAAAGAAACTCCAGCAAAGTTGTGTACTGCAAAGATAGAACAGAGATCTTGCTTACTGAGAAGGAACAGAAGAATACAAAAGATGGCCTGAGGATATCACAAGAACCAGCCAGACTCTAACGTTTGCAGCCTCAAAAGTACAAATGTGAAAGATTTTGCTTTGAGAAGAGAGCCCAAGACAATCACGTTCCAGAATAGTGGCAGCCCAGGGAATTTGTTCCTTGAGCTCTGGTTCTTAGGCTCGTGACCTCCACAGTCAAGAGAGAAGAAAGTCTGGCTACTGATCCAGCTAGTGGGAGACTCTGGCATTATCCACATGGAGCTGGTTCTAGGTGCATGCAGAATGGGAGAGTTGTGAGGTCAGGAAATTTTCCACCCAGATTTCTGAAGAAGGCCTGGAAGGCCAACACATGTGTGCCTGAGAGGGAAGTATGTAAAGCTGTGAGTGTGAAGCTGAAGTTACAGTGGAACCTCAGAAGTTTGGAAAAGCCAAGAATGTGGACCACCTGAGAGAAACTGTGAGGAGGAAGCAGAGCTGGTCTAAAAGAGAAGCCATGCAGCGTGAGAGAAGTGGAACCGCCCAAACACCTTGGAGTTCACAGCTCACCCCAGATTGCTGGGGATGCCAGAAGTGAAACTGTGGGATTTAAGTTTTGCCCTGAGGGGTTTTGGTCTTGTTTTCCTCCCATTCCTTGCTCTTCTCCTGTTTGTAACTTTTGGAATGGAAAGGTCTTTCTTGTGTCATTGAGTGGTGAAAATGTTTAACTTTCTTTTCCTTTGTACAGGGACTTAAAGTTAAGAGTGTGCTTTAGATCTCAGGGGTTTGGACTTGGACTTTTCAGCAATGCTGAAACTGTTAAGATTTTGGCAACTGTTGAAGATGGACTAAATGCTTTTGCATAAAGGGATGTGCGTGAGTGTATGGAATACCAGGAGTGGAATGTTATGGCTTATGTTCAGATGTCCTCCCAGTGCCTCATGCTATCATAAGTGGGGCTTTTTCAGAGGTGACCACAGCTAGGATATGTGATGCTGGGATTGATTCATGGTGCAAAGTTAGGCTCAAGGGCACCAAGATGCAGGGTGTGAGCAATACCTGCCATAAGAATCTTGGATAAGACACAAGGGACAAAAAGAACTGTGGTCTCCCCTTGTTGCTTTTGTTACCTTATGGGTGCCATGGACTGTTCTCTGAAATGCTTGTCTGTGAAGTCACCCTGCCTTGGAGTCAGCCAATTATGAACTGAAACCTCTATGAACTGTGAGCTAAATAAGCCAGCCCCTTTAAATTGGGGTGTCAGGTATTGTGTCTCAGCAGTGAAAAAGTAACTAAAGCATACATTAATTGATTTGTTTCCATTGAACCATCCCTGCTTCCATGAGATGAACTCAGCTTCACCGTGTATGATTTTTTGGTGATTTGCTGCACTCTGTGTGCCAGTATCATGCTGATGATTTTTGCATCTGTGTTTATTAAAGAGATTGGCCTGCCATTGTTTTTATTGGTTGGATCCTTTTCTGGTTTTGGATTCCGGGTAATGGTTGGCTCCAGGAATGACTTTGGGAATGCTTTTCCCATATTAATTTCATTAAGGAATATAAACAGCATTGTCATTGTCATTAGATCTTCTCTAATGTTGTCATAGAAATTGTAGATGAATATATCAGGACCTGGTTTTCTTTGTGGTAGTTTTTAATTACATCTTCAATTTCACTGTTTGATATTGGATTATTCAGGATTTATATATCTTCATGGTTCTGCTTTGGTAGTTCATATGTAACCATGGATCTATCCATTTATTCTGAATTTTCTCTTTAGTGTACACACAAGTTCTCAAAGTAGCTACCTATGATCTTCTGGATTTCAGCTGAATCTGTTGTGATTTTGCTGCTTTCATTTCTAACTGGATGGGTATGTTTTTTCATTCTTTGTTTAGTAAGATTTGTTAAGTTTCTTTTTTATTTTAAAGATTTGTTAAGTTTTTTCTATGTTGTTTAATCTTTCAAAGAACCAGCTCTTTGATAGATAGATTTTTTGTATTTTTTATTTTTTAGTTATAATTTCATTGACTTGTGCTCTAATCTTTAATTTTCTTCCTTGTGCTAACTTTGGGTTTGGATTGCTCTTATGTTTCTAAAACCTTGAGGGGTATTTACAGCTATAAATTTTAGGACTATTTTCATTGTGTTCTGTAGGTTTCACTATGTTGTTTTGGCGTCATCATTTGATTCTTTAAGCTGTCGCATATCTTCTTTGATTTTTTCTCAGACCCATTGATTATTGAAGTGGATATTGTTTAACTTCCTTGTTTTTTCAGTATGTCTGTGTTTTCTTTTGCCATTGCTTTCTAGTTTCATTGCACTATGATCTAATAATATGCATGAAATAATTTTGATTCTTTTTCTTTCACTTAAACTATTTTTGGCAATTATGTGGTCTATTTTGTAGACAGTTTAATACGCTTCTAAGAAGAATATATATGCTGTTGTTCTAAGGCAGAATACTCAGATACTTAGATATCTATTAAGTCCATTCGTTTGAAGGTTTGGTTCAAGTCTGATAGTTTTTGTTGATTTTTTTCTGGTTGACCCATTTATTTGTGACGTTGGGATATTGAGGTCACCCTTTAGTGTTGTATTGATAATTACTGTAATTTTATATCTAATAGTATTTATTTTATCACGTTGCGTGCTCTGGAATTTGGTGCATACATGTTTATAGATGCTATTTCTTCCAGGTGAATTTTTCACTGAACTGAAATGTCATGACCTTCTTTGTCTATTTACATTAGTCTGGGCTTGAAATCCACATTGTCTGAAATTAAGATAACTTCTCTTTTTTGCCTTGTTCTTGCTGCATGAAAATATTATTTTTAATCCTTCAATTTTTATTCCATGCATTTCTTTTTTAATTAAATGTGTTTCTTCAACACTGTATATCTTTCAACCTTATTTCTTGACCCATTCTTCCAATCTATATCTTTCCACTGTCAAGGTGAGACCATTCATAGAGAGTTATTACTGAATGATATGGAATTGTTCCTATCATTGCATTATTTTCCTCTTTCTTATTTGCTTATTTTTATCCTGTTGTTTAGTTGCTCATCCTGCCAGGTATATTCATTTTTTCTGAGTTATTGACATGTTGAGTTCATTTTCTCTTTCTAAGATATCCTTGAGAATTTTTGCAATGCTGGTTTGATGGTGATGTTGGTTTCTTAAAGTTCTCCTTTGAATAAAATATCTTATTTTTCCATCAATTTTGAAGGAAAGTTTGCAGCACACTAATGTTGGGGTTGGAAGTCAATATCTTTTAGGACCTGAAAGATTTTACTCTGAGCCCTCCTGAATTTAAGCTTTGTTGTGAGAAGTTTGCAATAATTCCAGTTACTTTACCTATTATATAATTCATTGTGTTTTTTTATAACAATCTGTAATATTTTGTGTGTGTGAGACAGATTTTTTTGTCCTTTGAATATTATGAGACACAAAGAAGTTTTCTTTTGTTAGTGGCTACTTGCAGTTGTATATGCCCCACTCATCCTAATGTTTAGTTGTTTTTCTATATTTGGGAAATTTTCTGCTATTATTTCTGTGAACAGTTCTATATTATTCATCATATCTTCTGATATTTTATTGCATTATCTATCAGCTCTGGGTTCATTTCATGTTCTTTTGTTATATTTAAGGGGACTTTGAAGGTAGTACTGTCTTCTACATCAGAAATTCCATCCTTATATTGGTAACTTATGCTCATACTTTCAAAACAATTTTTAATGTCTTTAATTTCTGGTCAAAACCTTTCCAGGGACTCTAACTCTTAGCTAAGCTGTTGATGTTTTGTATCATTGTGTTTAGCTCATTTATCTTTTTATTAGTGCCTTTTGTAAGCTCCTGAGTCCTTTTGCTTATTACTTACATTACTTATTTAGCTATATTTTCTGTCATTGCGTGGAGTACCTCTTTGATCTATTTTCTAACTGCTTCCATTATCTTTTCAAGAAATGTTACTGTTCGGCTTTTGCTGTTCTTCATCATGTATGGATCAGCTTTGTGGGAGCCGAGAACTTTGGAAAGCATTTTGTCACCTTATTCTTCCTTTCTGTTCATTTATTTCCTTCTTTTAAAGGCTAAATAGTATTTCACTGTGGATATATACTATATTTCATTTTTCATCTCATTCATCAGTGGATAACTATTTTGATTTTCTATCCTAGCTGTCATGGATAAGCTGCAATAATCAAGGATGTGCAAATGTCTTGTGACACACAGATTTCTTTTCTAAAGAAGCTATACTGAATAGTGAAATTGTTAGCTAACATCATAATTTTACTTTTAGGTTTTGGAAGAACCTCCATATTTTGCACTCTAATGGCTCCACTATTTTGCATTATTCTAAACAGTGTATGCAAATTCTCTTTACTAACTTCCACATATTTATCAACACTTATTTCTCATCCTTTTTACAATAGCAGTTTGAACATATGTGAGGGGCTATTGCATAGAGGTTTTAATCCAGTACGTATTAATATATATTTGTGTGAGAAATATCAACCCAACTTTCCACTACTTTTTTAGAAGACTTCATTTTCTTGCTATTCTGCTGAGTTTTTGTTATATCTTTGGTATAAATTTCTAATGATATTTATGGTTCATACATGTTTACTCGCATTCCGTGGGTTAAAGTTTCAATCTGTTGATTGTTTCCTTTGTTGTGCAGAAGAATTTCAGTTTCACAAATTCCTTTATATTAATTTTTGCTTTTGTTATTTGTGCTTTGGGAACTATTTCTTGTGTTCATCACTTACTTGTCCCTAGTACAGTATACCTGGGGTAAGCACTCCCATTTCCAAAAGGAAGAATAGAGGATTGAAAGAAAACAGACCAATGCAAGAATATAGCCCATCAGAGCAAACAATAAATCCCAAGGCTCTGTGTCCCGCACCCAGAACAGGACGTGGCCAGATGTGCACTGCACCGGGCTTGGGCAGCCCTGCCTCTATGGCCTTAACGGTTGTGGCCCACATGGGCTCTCTCCTGGGCTGGCTCTACTCATCACCAAACATTTTCCTGAACAGATAATCTGTGTTTCCGGCATGTCCTGGGATCTCCACCTCACTTTTCAGCTTGCTTCACTCTCAAAAAAGGGGTTGATTTTCTTATACCAAGTTAATGCCTTTCTTTATCATGATAATTTTATTAGATCTAAAGCTTACTTTGCCTGACATTAATTTGCCTTTGCTTATTTATTTGTTTATATATCTCTATGTATATATAACCTATATTTTAATTCATGCTTTTCTGGTATATGTCTTTCCAAGCCCCAATTGGCAACTTACATTTTAAACACATTTCTTATAGGTACTGTATGATTTAGTTTTACATTTGATTCAATTAATTATTCTTTTCCTTTTTTACTTCTGGAACATTCACATTAAAGTTTTATCTAAGATTGGTTTATTTTGATCATTTTATCATTTTTTCTATTTGTCCTCCCTAAATTTTGTTCTTTTTTCTTTTTCTCTTCTTTTAATCATTTGAATACTTTTAGCATTCCATTTATGTTTGTCTTTATGCTATTGTATTGTTCATATTTTGGTGACTACTTAGACTGAAAGATCCTTTCCTAAGCCTACTGTCCACACGTTAGAATTTTACTATTTTTGGTGAAGTGTTAATGTTTTATAAGTATACAGGTTCTATTACCCCTCTACTTTATGACATAGCAGTCACATTTCTGCATCTACACGTATTACCATCTCACAGAATAATATTATAACTTTTATTTCAAGAGTCACGCATCTTTTTAAAACTTAAGAGGTAATAGGTATTGAACATATTTCTAACTTGAATTTTTCTCATTATTTCTTTTGCAAAATTTCACATTTCTAAGCATGAAGAAGAAATTTTTTAACCTTTCTGATAAACTATTTCCATTAAATGTTTTTATTTTTCATTTATCTATGATATCTTTATCTTGACATTTATCTACGAGCTTTTTGATATATATAGAACCTTTTGTTTTGATATAATCTTTCCTTCAGCACATTAAAAATGTAATGTCATTAAAGTTATTCTATTTTTGTTGATAAAACTTGTCACTTAAACTATAATTTCAATAAATATATTTTTCCCATTTGCAAAATTTTATATTTTTGCCTTTGATTTCTAGCTGGTATGTACTATGTCCAGGAGTAATTTTCTTTGAGATTATCTTACTTATTATTCAGTTCTGCTCTTTTTTTTTTTTTTTTTTTGGTGCCAGAAGTCGACACACCCTTGCAGGGAAGGCACTGTGGCTCTGAGCGATATACCCAGGCCTCAGTCATCTTTATTGTTCAGTTTTGTGGGGTTTTATGGCAAAATGTTAGTCTTCTAAGCTCTTTTCCTGCACTAATCTCTCTCTTCCCATTAAACTCCAGTGATGACCCATTGCATATCTGGGTATCTAAGATGAGATTAATGCTTATCTTTTCTTCTCATTTTCTGTAGTTTGGGATTTTTCTACTGACATATGAAGTGCACTTAGCCCTCTGCTACTGAGCACATTCACTATAAATTTTTACTTCAGATGCAGCATTCTCCAGTTATAAAACTTCCATTTAGTTCTGTTTTACAGTTTCTGTTTCTTTTCTGAAATGTGTCTTTCCATCACTTCAATAGTTTTTACATTACCTCAAAGAACATGGTTAAAGCTGCTTTAAAGTTTATGTCTGATGATTCCCATACCCAGTTTATATTGGTGTTGACATTTGTTTATATAAGGAGCAAGAAGCTCAGACCAGGTGTTTTTGTTTGGTTGGTTTTGTTTTTTTAATTAAGACAAGAACTGGCCATGCTGTCCAAACTAGCCTCTAATTCCTGGGCTATAACAGTCCTCCAACTTCAGCCTCCTGAGTAGCTGAACTACAGGTACGTATACACCTAACTTAGGGCTTGTTACTACGTCTCTCAGTGATTCTGATGCAAGGGATAGATAGCATCTGAAGGCAATTCACAACCAACAATATGTTAAATGATCTCACATACTATTTAATTGAAACACTGAATCTGCACAGAGGTAAATAAAAGTATATTGTCCCTGTTAGCAAAACACGTTATCCCATCTATCAGTAATATCTACTGCCACTTGGTAAAGCAGTTGCTTGATCATTTCAATAAGATATATATTTGAGCCTCTGATGTCCTAGTCTAGTACACACACACACACACACACACACACACACACACACACACTAGTAGGTTAACAGGTACATCAGGGGAAAAACACTAACATAATTAATAATAAAAAGAGGTATACTAACAGAGCCACGGAGATTCTAAAAGCAATGAAGGCACAATTTTGCATTATTCCTTGTACACAAAAACTCCAATTTGAACAGCTTACCCTGTCTCAAAAAGAAAAATAGAAAAAAGAAAATACATATAAGGACTGACAAAAGCAGTGACAAACTGGCAGAAATCATCCATGAAAGAAAGAATAAGCAAAATCTATGACAAGTAACCTGACACCGAGGGACCTTTAAAACCAGTTGTCTGCATAAATACCCTCGTGACAGATCAGCAGTGTTCCCTGCTGCACAAAAGCTGCATCTCTTGTTGGACACTGGAAAGTGTAGCTAAGCTACCATGGCTTTTGGCAAATGACCTCCCAGATCTGGTTTCAGAAACACAAGGGAGGAAAAGCTACAAAATGTCACAAGCCAGCAATTTTTACCAAAGAAAACAATGTTCTTTAACCACAAAGAGAAAACTTCTGAGCTGAACACCACAGGAAGCTCATGTGGCCCCACCCCAAGGTCTTTTGGGAATAGCCATGCCAGAAAACCCAACTGTTTAATTTGTAGACATGAAAAGCACCCTGGGATGGCTGGTTTTAAAATAATACAATAAAAAATAGCAGAACTTCAGTAAACTTATTCAACTGACATTTTTTCATAAAGTAAAATACAATTGCCACTAACATTTTGCCATAAAACCCCACAAAATTGTAACAAACTAATAACTTCCAATAAAAAAGGATCACAAAAATAAAAACTGAAGGGCAGGGTGCAGATGTGTAGCTCAACTCTTGGGGGCAATGCACAGCACCTAAAGAGAAGAAGGACAAAATGATTTCAAGGGAAAATAATAAAGCAGAAGACAAGCAGAAAGATGAGCTAGAAGATATTAAAGTAGAATTAAGATGTGAAATATAGGGATTCATGTGAGTCATATATTTTTCTAAAAGCAAAACACACGCTAAGGTTATATGCAAACATGGGACCCGAGGGTAATTACATGGACACGGGCTATGCTGAAAAAGTGAGCGAGGCAGAGAAGAGAGAATCACAGTAACAGAGGGCCTTATACCTTAGGTAAAGCAGGGTGAGCAAGCATTGCTTACTTCTTTTCTTGAGGGATACCCTCTTAGAGGCCTTAGGAGAGCATCATATATCTGTACTAACTGTCCTGAGGTTTGAGAGGGAGAATAATCACTCTGGATTCTGTAACCTTTTGTAAAGGCTTAGAGTGGCCTCAGATCTCTACAAACAGCTATGAGATGCACCAGTCCTCCACAGAGCAATAATGTCACTCTCCATTCTGCAGAAGTCACTGTCTATCTGCACACCTACTCCCTAGAAGCCTGGCTGGGTGTCCATGGCGACAAGGACTCCCCGATGCTCTCATACCTCAGCAGGGTTCGGATAGCCTTGGAACTGCAGGTGAGAGGAAGGAGAAGCTGTCATCGAGCCTCGGGTCTTGGAGTATTGCAGTGCATGTGACTGGGAGGTCCTAAGACCAATGAGTGAAGCAGAACCCTTGAGCGTTAGGGGCTAAATAAATGACTGCTTAATTTCACATATGTTAGAAAGGCTAGCTCTTGATAAGAGTATTGTAGCTTAAATGAAACAAGTTCTTGATTCAGAATGGTGTATACACTGAATTTGTAATAGTGAAACAGAATGGAGTACAGACATTGCACAAAATGCAAATGTAGACACGATAAAACTAGAAATAAATTTGAATTAAAAGGGGAGAGAATATGGCAAACGGGTAAGTTTATGGTGTGTGTCAAGAAATCTCTCTTACACTTGTTCAGCCAGGTAATAAAAAGGCAAGCACATTTAACAGTATTAACTTAATTGCTAAGAATGATGATATAATTTTCTAAATTTGAGTGGCAAAGAAAATATCTGGAACAGGAAATATGACAATCACAATGAATAAAATTAACTGGCCTAAAGAAATGTGGTGATATCTCCAAGGTCACACAATTATTACTACCATGAGCAGAAAGGAATTCAGTTTTCTGATTCCTGGCAAATACTGAAACAGTATGTAGTATAACTTTTCCAAAATGCTTCAGAAGAAGATAATAGTATGAAAAAGTTTGAGCTATAAACAACAAAATTCACAAGCATCTGCATGCACAACCAAGTGATTTGTGAAATTACATGTTCAGACACACTGCAACATGCACACCCAGTTGAAAAGCCATCAGTAATAATAGATGGGGTGTACCTGGTTTTGTAGTGTTTCATACATTGTTAATTCAGACAGTAAGAGGTCTGGCTCTAATTTTTCTTTTCTTTTATTTCAGTTGGAACTTTTGGCATTTAAATAAACTTTTTTTCAAACACTTAGGAGAATTACAACAAAGGACTGCCTGGTACAGGTTAAATCCCAAGAAGGGGCTCCTTCATCGCAGACATGGTGACTAGCATCTTAGATGGATGAGAATGTATTTTATGCTTTAAGATAACAGAGGAATTGAGAAAATTGCTATTGATGATATTCCTAATGTCTTTGTTCTTTAGACAAACAAAGTAGATCAAAAACAGTTATAATATATCTAAATTGCAGTAGGCTTTCTGGTGCACAACTCTAGAATAAAAATAGACATCCTGAAAACAAGCAATTTGATTTTTCAAACTTCTACGTTTCTGTCAATTTATTATTTTTAGCCCAACTCAGAGTCTACAATAGTAATCTCTGATGTTTTGCTATAGCATACTTTAAACCTAACTACTGCAGAGGCTAAGGCAGACAGATTATCATTTTAGAACAGTCTGGGCAATTTAGCAAGACCCTGTCTAAAAAAAAATGCAAAAAAAAAAAAAGAAAAAAACAACCAAAAACCCAGCTTGGGATATAGCTTAGTGTAAAGTTCTTGCAAAACATGCATAAGATTTTGGATTCAAACCTCAAAACTCCTCCATGCCCCTCAAAATTTTTTTTTAAATTAGAAATTGATAATTACCTCTCCCTCCCTCTCTCTCTCTCTCTCTTTCTCTATTTATTATAAAGTCTGTCTGGATATGTTCTTTAACTTGAAATATTCCTCGACTCTGAACTATTGAACAAGGAAACAGTGAATGTGACCGGAATAATCATTTCAGCAAATACATTGAAGAGTTGGAGACAAACACCTGAAAAACCAAGTGACAGGTCTCCTTTATTTGGCCCAGCAAAGAGAAGCCAGACATTCTGCATCTGAGAAGTGTCAACAGGTCGTCAGACCAAATCCTAGCCTGACGTTCCAAGGGTATTTGCAATTCAGGCTTGTTCCAAGGTCACAAAGGCTGAGCCCAGCTTTTTAGTTGATGCCAGTCTATATCAATAAATTTACAACAAGTGCAAGGCTGCCAGAAACCTTTGTGCACTGTGTTACAGCAGAAACTACTTGCCTAAACCAAAAAAATGGCTGTACCAACAGAAACAATTGGTATGTGGCGTGGCCAGATCTCATGTGTGAGAAACAGTTCATGTATTAAGGCTGTTTTTCCCGTTAAAAATTGAATCCAGTACATATTTGTCTTCTGGCCATAGCTCGGTGATTGCCAGCATCAAGAAAACAAGGTTTGACAAGCTGATGTGTACCCTGAAAAATAACAACAAACTGCGATAAAGCAGTGAATAACCTAGTGACCTCGAGTTCAGATAATGTAGTTGCAATGGCAGCCCGAGGCCGTTGTGCTTTTCCAAGGCTTAGAGCAGTGAATCCGAAAGTCTGCTCCTGGCACTCGTCTAGCGTCTGAAACAGTTTCAGGCAGGGAAGGGCCAGAGACAGTTTCAAAAAGATGCCGCCAACAAGAGTCAGGAGAAGGGCACCTTCAGTTTGTCACCACAGAGCGGTGAGCTTCAACTTATCACTGATGTTAAAACACTTCTGTGGAGACCACTGAGTTTGAAGGTCTTCTTAGGAGACGGTGTAGAGGAGTGAAGGAGATGCCCCACCACATACAAGACTTCTAACTCTCAAGCAGTTATGCTTACAGAATATTCCAGACATGCAGACAGCTTTGCTCATTTGCTCTGCAAGAAGTTCAGTAACACATAATTCATTTGCTAATGCCTCTAGAACCAGAAGTGTAAGCATTGTGTGCCGTGCATTTGGCAACTAAACTTGATCTACTTTTTATGTTGTCAGGGCATCTTTGTTCTGAGAAGGGCTTCTGTAAAGTTATTGGATCATGGGGGCACTGTGCTCATCCGTTGGTTGATCCACTGATGAGATAACACATGAGGGGGGTGTTAGGTGCTGGTGGTGCTCTGAAGACGCACAGTACCAGGGGGAAGATGTGAAAGGGTGCAGCTCCCAGCGTGGTGCCTCTGTTCTTGTTCTGATTCCTTGGAACCATTAGGAGAGCAGCTTTTCCTCTGCCCAGGCACTTCTACCGTGCCATTTGGCCTTGGAACTTGCTGACCACGAACTGTAACACTGAGACAAAATAAATCTCTCCTTTAAGTTGTAGACATTTGTTACTTTTTCCCAGTGATTAGAAACTCATTAAGAGAAATGCAAAGAGAATGACTCTGTATGAGTCAATGGCTGTCTGCTGAGAAAAAAGTACCTACAAACTAAAGCATGAGAAATTTAACTTGATTCATGGTTTTATTGGAATCGGTTCAATGTTTGATGGCTGACAGGCAGAAATGAAATGGTAGAAGGGCACTGTGGACAAAAGTTCAGCAACTCATGCTTACCAGGAAGTAGAAAATGAGAATGAAAGGAGGAGCAGAAATAAGAATATACTCGTTAAAATTGTAACCCAGTGACCTACCTCTTCCATCAAAACCTCGCCTGCTAAAACCGCACTTCGATATGAGTTCCTCAATGAACTCCATCAATGGACTCCTCCATTGATGAGTACAGCACTCCCTGATCCAAGCCCTTTCCAAAAGCACACATCTAAACACATGAGAATTTTGGGAAACACTTTAGATCTGAACTACAT
This sequence comes from Chinchilla lanigera, assembly GCF_000276665.1. NCBI lineage: Eukaryota > Metazoa > Chordata > Mammalia > Rodentia > Chinchillidae > Chinchilla > Chinchilla lanigera. The sequence goes on along the minus strand of NW_004955448.1, from coordinate 12,655,949 downwards.
CTAAATCTATTGTTACAAAGCAGAGTTTCCTACTTTGTCATCTATTTTTTAATGTGGTAACACCTCATTTAATGAATGCTTCCATTCCCAAGCAATTCAGTTCTCAAACAAAAATGTCCTACAAAGTTTTGCTTCTATTCACAAAACCCACATCAGATGACAAACACAACCAGGAACAGCTTTCCCAAAATCACAAAACAAATTGAGTTCAGGAACAGAGGTATGACTGCTTACTGTGATTAAATGTCCACTCAGATGGCCTCATGTAGTCACAGATAGTAGGGCTTTTTCAGAGGTGGCTGGATCTAGAGTGTCTGATGCTTGGATTGATTCATAGTGCAATGCTAAGATCAGGGCACTATGATTAAGGGTGTGATTGCTACCCACTCTAAATAGCCTGGATAAGATATAAGAGATAAAAAGAGCTGTGGTCAGCCCTTGTTACTTCACTACCTTCTGCCTTCCATGAACTTTCTCTCCTCTGCAAGCCTGTCTGCAATGCCATCCTGCCATAGAGCCAGCTGACTGTGGATGGAAACCTCTACAAACCATGAGCTAAAAAGATCTCTCCTTTAACTTTGGGTGTCAGCATTTTGTATCAGCAGGGAGAAAAGTAACTGAGACAAAATTTAGCACCAGAGAAGTAGGGTATTGCTCTGACATTACCTGACCACTTGGCTCAAGAACTTTGGAAGGGGCTTGAGGGAAGAGTGAAATGGTTTGGAAGTATCAGCTGAAAAAGCAGAGCTGGAATGCCTTAGACTGTTCTGTATGGGAGGTTATGGTCAGAGCTTAGAAGACCAATGTATGAAAGAAAGGACTAATTTTAAACTTCTAATTCCATAAGTGTGGCTCTTTAAAATATGAATTAACTTAAGGTAAAATACAGGAATTTGAAGCAAAAGGCAGTGAGATTAAGAGGGAACAGGAGAGAAAACATGGAATGACTTTCAAGAGTATTCTTTTTGTACATGTATTACATCAATCTATATTTTTAAAATACATTATCGACTTTTCTAGATTAACTTCTAAGCTAAATTTATCAGATTGACTTTCAGGATCATCTATGGAAGGTATTTCCCTAGACTGCACAATGAATAACATAGCAACAAATTCAACAAATTATTTTTAAACTATGTAAACACAAATGGTTATCAATTCTATTTTAAGCATAAGCAAACACTGATTATACTTTATAAGAAAATATATGCATTCTTTTTTATGGATTTACAAATATATTGCTAGTCCCTGGAAGCTGTTGCTATCATTAGCACACTTCTGGTATGAAGAATGGGAAAGAATTATCATTGCACTGTGAAATCACCAGATAAGTGAAAAGAGAGAGAGAGAGAGAGAGAGAGAGAGAGAGAATAAACCAAGTGGTAGGACCTTTGCCTGATTTTTGACCAATTTATTAAATAGAGAGATGCCAAAATTGTGAGTTGACACTTATTAATATAAACACTTAGATGTCTCAGGCTTAAAAGTAAAAATACGTTAATCAGGCATGGTGGCACAAGTCTGAAATTCCAGCCTGAGACAGGAGGATTGAAAGTACAAGATCAACCTAAGCAATTTCGCTTGATTCTATGTCAAAACAAACAGAAAAGGAAAGAAAATGTAAAATGGTTCTACATTTGGATCCATGGTACAGCACTGGGTTCAAAAGAAGAAAGAATTATAAATATATTGCTGTATTTTATGGTTTCACCAAAGTATCATTGTGCAAAATATTGGTATGAGTGAGCCAATGGGAAGAGAAAGAATGACTTTGGTGGTATTTTCCACTTACGATTCCACAAAAACTTCCTAAATTGGCTAGCTTTTGATTTCAAAACAAACATACTCTAAAAAACATGAATATATGATCAGAAGATCACCATATATCTAAGCTTGAATTTTAAGCAAAATGAAAAAGTTAGTAGTTTTGATATTTTGTGTTATACTGGCAGGAGAAAATTAGTACAAGAAAGAGAAAAAGAGTAGTAATTCCATATTATGAAAAATTTTGAAGAGAAAGGAAATGGGCAACACTTGGAAGTACATTGATTTTCCATTTTGTTAAACTTACCCTAAGCTACATTTGACTGCATTTATTATTTGGGATGTGCTCCAATAAATCAAAGTTCAATAAAAGCATAATCATACAGTAAAAAATATAGAATATATTACAATTTTGAAAAATAATGTATATTAGAATGGCACAAATTATTAAAATGTTTTGCCTATTATTATTTTGCTAACATATTACATATTTATTATTTAAATAGGAAGAAAAGCTAGATAATTCTTGAATTTAGATTGCAATTTATTATGACAACATCATTTGATGATTTCAGTAAGTTACTATCAATAGGAAAATCTTTTCATCAGAAAAATACACAAATATTCAAATTTAAAACTGCAGTATTTTCAACAGTACCCTTATATCTCATTGGTAATTACAGATTTATCAAGAGCAAAATATCTGATTTATGGCAAATAACTTTATTTGGAAGAGGGATTAATAAGGTTGCTAATTAATCATATCTCTTCTTTGTACTACAGAGGCATAAATTAGAAGTGGAGAATTCTGGTTATTAGTTTGAGTTCTGTCATCAACTATCTGAGTGATAGAAGCAAATCTTTGGTTTAATGCCATCACTGTGACAGCTGAGACAATTAAAGCTACATTATTTCTATGTTCAGTTACTGAATCACAAAGTAACATTATTTGCTTTATCCCCAGTTTGCAGGGAATACATAGCAAGCTGCAGCAAATGCTATGTGGAAAACAAGAAATCCACGTTGTGGAGAAATGTGATTTCAAAACGATTCACACCTAAGTCCCACAGGTAGATGGTCAGAATTTCCAGAGCTGTTTGGACATCTAGCTGTTTCTGGCACATGCAGCTCAATTTAGCATACTGCAGAGCAAGTACCAACAAGGATCTAATTATATAACAAAGGTTAACAATTCCCCTGAGCACCACCAAATAGACCTGCTGACTTGCACATGTTAGAATACTGACAAAAACATAGTGTAACAGAACAAAGGTCTACATGTGGTCTTATCTTGTATTAAAGTAGCAACACACTCTACTTTTCATCTAAAAAAAGGAAATAATACCTTATCCTAAAATGAAGAGCAGAGCAAGGCCCAAGAGAGCTCCCATGGAAGATATAACCACAGAAAATGCTCTAGAGGCAGAGCCACCCGAGTCCTTTGGAGTGCACATCTTGCTACCAGTTGCCTAGGATGCTGCACATGGTACCACAGGAATTAATGTTTGCCCTGCTGGATTTTGGACTTGCTTTGACCCCATTCTTTTATATGTCCCTGTTTGTAACTTTTGGAATGGAAATGTCTATCTTGTGCCATTGAATTTTGGAAGTGTTTAATTTGTACAGAGGCTCATAGCCTTAAATCTCAGAGGAGACTTGGGACTTGGATTTTTCAACAATGTTGAACTGCTAGGACTTTGGACTAATTGCCTTTTGCATAAGGGATGGGCTAATTTCATTTTGCACAGAGGAAGGCACATGAGCCTTTGAGGAGTGCAAAGGTGGAGTGCTATGGTGTGTGTCTAGATATCCCCCACAAAGCCTCTCACACTGATAGGGGGAGACTTTTCTTAGGTGGCTGAATCTAGAGTTGGTGATTGGTTCATGGTCCAATGCTGGGATTATGAGTGTGAATGCTACACCTGCTCTAGGGCAAGCAGTCCGCATTCAATATAAGGGACAGAGTCTTGTATTCCTCTTGTTGCGTTTGCTGTTTTCTGCCTGCTACAGACTGTTGCCCTCTGCCAAGTGCCCCGCTGCCTTGGAGCCAGCCGATTATGGACTGAAACCTCCACACACTGTGAGCTAAGTAAAATTCTCCCCCTTAACTTTGGGTGTCAGGTATTTTGTCTCAGCAACAAGAGAACAGTAACTAAGACAATAAAATTTGAAAATAGATACTATGTTGCTTCTAGCCTTAGGTTTTTTTTTTTTGTAGAATTGCTTTGGCAATTCTGGCTTTTGCTGTTTCTGAATCAATTTCAGGATTTTTAAAATTGTTCTGTAATGAATGTAATTGGTATTTTAATGGGGATTGCATTGATAAGCTGATTTTGGTAATATGACCATTTTAATAATATTAATTCTGCCAATCTGTAAAAGTGTATTTTTTCCATCTTCTATTGTCTTCTTTGATTTCTTTCTTCAATATTCTATAACTTTCATTATACAGATCTTTAGTTTCTTGGATAGGCATTTAGTTTCACTTTGTAGGCATTTTAAAAGCAACTGTGAATGCATTTGCCTTCCTAATTTCTTTCTCAGCTAGATCATTATTGATATAAAAAGAAGGTATTAATTTTTGAAAATATTTTTTTTATTTTAGGTCTTGGAAATGATAGTAATTCTAAAAATTAGTAACCAAGACACTTGACATTTCAGTGGATTAGGCAAAGAATGGTGTGTTCAACAAATGCTTCCAGCATTGCCAGATGTGGAAATACATGCTTGTTTTCCCAGCATGCTGGGTAGCTGAGACAGAAGGATCATAAGTTCAAGCTCAGCCTGGGAAACTTAGCAACTTAGTAAGAAAAGCTAAATAACAGGGTTTTGGGGGTAGCTCAATTCAAAAGCCTCACATTCTATTCCCAGTACAAAACATGAACGAAATGTGCCACACACTTTGATCACTCATGTGGGAGAGAAGAGGGAAAGGGACACTCCCTGTAATCACACAAAATTATTTCAGAATAAGTCTAATTTTGAAATACAAAAAGGTGATAACACATTTTACATTAAATCCTAGGACTATGTCCTATCTGGAAATCCAGACACTATAAAAATAAATGAGATAGGTCTAATGAGTTTACTTTTGAAGAGTTTTAAATTTGCTAATAGCTTACAGAAATACAGGTGACACACATAAGAGATACAGAGTTAACATACACACTGTGCAGAAAGTTTACACCAAAATAATTTTTAAGGTAAAAATAAAGACCTATAAACAACTGATCAACATTTTAAAACTATGCCCAGCAGCCAGGGAAAAGAAATATAAGCAACACACTTAAGTAAAATGTTAAGAAATACAATAAAATAATTACACTTTAATCATAAAATTGTGAATTACTAATGCTATCTGAACTTTAACCTTGAAATACCTTTTATAATTATAAATGTGCACACATTTTGATCTAATTTTTTATCATTTATCTTTTATTTATTTATTTTTTATTTTCATTAGTACGTTTGCAGTTTTTAAAAATTCCTACGATAATGATTATATATAAACCTTTAACACTTACACAACAGCATTATGTCTGATAATGATAGAAAAAAGAAAGCATCAAAGCATGCTTCCATTGATTTATTATTAAACTGTATAAAGTTCATTCAATTAAAAATTGTATTCACATGGGTTTGATAGAAGGAACTCTATAATATGCCAAAGAAAAAGATAACCTCATTCTAAAACTTTATGGCCAATGATTATTTTATAGATATATTTTTATAAAAATCACCTTGGTATGCTTGTGTTTGCCTTCTTGTATTTCTTTTATTATCAACTTTTCATACACAGGAAAGCTATCATTCAAGCTATTAACATGCAGATCAGACACAGGCGGTGTGGAGGAGAGGGGCGGACCAAGTAATTTTCTCTAAGACATAACTAGCTTTCTATCATTGCAGTGTGCCATTGACTCCCTGCTAAGTTAGCCCATAATTTTGAATTTATTATTGAGGATTTATCCCCAAAAAGTCCGTGTACCAAATCAATATGTCTATTTGTACATAACTTTTTGTAGTTTTCCTATTATATATAAAATGATAAAATACATGTTTTCTTCTGAAGTGCTCTTACTTTACACAATAATTTAATTCATAATTTGTAGATAAGAGAGAGAAGACTCTGGCAAGGATTCCAGAACATAAATAAATTATTTCAGTTCCAATCAGGGACCAGTTAAAGACTTAAAATTATGTTTAATAAATGAAAGAAAGGTATTATCTTTGGTAAGTTGTTATTTTGATTTTTCTTACTCTTTAAAATAAAAAAAGAAATTAAAGAATAAACTCATAAATGAAGGAAAATATTATAAAAAGGAAAACAAGAAATAAATAATTCAGACATGATTCACAGTGTCCCATAGCTATATGCTTCTTCTACTTTCAACTAGAAACAGAGCAAACAATAAAGTTATATTTGTCACTTAATATCGTCCAATTTCCAGAAAAAGAGCTCGCATCCCCAGGAACAACGGGCCATCTCAGCCACAGGCTGCTGTCACTCTACCGCTGCAGCTCGTTTGGTATTTTGGAAAAATGTCAAGGAACTGAGACTTCACTCTGGTTTGAATGCAGAGTACAGTGTAATTCAATGGTATATTTTTAATATTTTTATAAAGAAGGCAGCTAAGATGTAGCAAGACTAAACAGATATTTTGAAGAAAGTAGCAACCGCTTAGATTAAAATATTTGGTCGTTTTTATTCTATGACTAATGATGATTTGTCTGTGTTCAAATATAACCACAAAGCTATACTGACAATGAGTGCACTGAATGCAGATTGCATCAGCTATTAGAGATAGTTTAATAATGTTAGTTTTCTAATCTATGAAATTGGGATATCTTTGCATTTATATGTGAAAATGAAATTGTTTTCTCGATTTCTATTTTAGACAGTTTGTTGCTACTCTCTTAAACAGCTATAGATTTTGCATATTGATTCTCTCTTCTAAAATTTTATTAATTGTAACAGTTTTTGGTAGAGTCTTTACAATTTTCAACATGCAAGAATTTATTGCCTGCAAACAGAGACAATTTGTATCTTTTTTTCCCATCTGAATGCCCTCTCTAACTTCCTTTTGCCTGACTCTTCTGGTCAGTCCTTCCATCAGTATGTTGAGAAGAACTGTCAAGAGAAGGCTTCCTTGTCTTCCTCAAGTACATCCTAAAGAAAACCTTCCACCTTTTCACCTTTAAGTAATTGGTAGCTGTTGGGGTTTGTTTGTTTGCTTGGTTTTTAGTACCGGGAATGGAACTCAGGACCTTGCACTTCCCAGCCAGGTGCCTTTACCTCTGAGCTATATCCCCAGCCCCATGTTAGCTCTTGGTTTGACCCCCATAGATTTTGTGGCACTGTGGTACTTTCCTCCTGTGGCTATTTGTTGAGGGTGTTTATCACGAAATGATGTTGAATTCTATCAAATAAGTTTTCTGCATCTATTGAGATGATTATGAATTTTGTTATACATTCTGTTAATATGGTTTATTACATCTATTGATTTCCATATGTTGAACCATTCTTATACCAGACATAAATCCCACTTACTCATGGTGAATCATCCTTTTTAATGTGATTTTTGCTTGAGTTTGTTAGTATTTCATTAAGGATTTTTGTAACTAAGTTACTCAAAAATTATTTATCTGCACAAATTTCTTCTTATGTGTCCCTGCCTGGATATAAGGCAATGTTAGCCTCACAAAACCAATTTGCAAATATCCCTCTTCTATCAACTTTCTGGAAGATGTTGAGACAGATTTTTATTATTACTTCTACCAAATAGTTTGAAGAGTGCAGGTTTTTAGTGATGGGAAGTATTGTATCAGGGGCTCAGTATCTAGTTATTGTTCTGTCAAATCTTTTGTTGCTTAACAATTTAGTTGATTATTTATATGTGTGCAGGACTTTATTAACTTCTTCTAGGTTATCAAATTTGTTGGTATATAACTACCCATAATGCTCATTGGTATTTCTACAATATCAGTTCTTTGTCTTTTATTTCTGTACATATTTACTCAGGTATTCTCATTTCCTCAATCAAGTTAGCCTGCCAATTTTGTTTAACTTTAAAATGAATCTTAGTTTTGTCGGCTTATTTCTACAGCTTTATAGTGTCTATATTTATTTCCTTTTTATTTTCTAAAGAGAATGAAAATAGTAAAAAAGCATTAGAAATGATACAGAATTTCACTAAACAAGATGGTAGGAATTCAGCAACGGTTGTTATACGGCATGCTGTTGTCTCCAAATTCGTCATTCGTATTACCAGACATAAGTATGCAAAATTGGTCCAAAAAATTAAAAAGAAAAAGAATTTAAGCATTAATTGTTCCTTTCTATAAACCAATAGAAATCAGCAGTATTGTTATTTCTGATCTTTCTTTTATTGTAAATGTTTCTTTTCTTCAGTTAACTTTGGACTTAGCTTGTTTTTCTTTTTCTAGTTTCTTAAGGTGTAATATTAGAGTCTGTGAGCATTTTTTCCTCTATTTGGGTGCAAGTAGTTATTGCTATATATTTCTCTGTTAGGACTGTCTAGTCCAGGAGGACAGCTCAGTGGTAGAGATCTCTTCTAGAGTGGCTAAGAGCCTGGCTTCCATCACTGACACCTTGAACAAAACAAACATGAAACAGTCTGCTTTTGCTGATTCTGTATATTTTGGTAGACTATGTATGCACGTTCTTCTGCTTCAAATTGCTTTTATAACTTTTCCTATAAACTGTTTATATTTTTAAGAAGCAACTTGTTTAATTTTCATATATTTATTAATATCCTGAAAATTTTATTTGTTTCTAATGTCATAATATTATGGCTGCCTAAATACACTAGATAAAATTAAAATATTTTTAATTTTGGCAATCTCTTGTGGTTTATGGTGTGATCAGTTTTACAGAATGATACATTTGTGCTTAGGACAAATGAATATTCTACTGTTGTTCGGTGGGATTTTGTCATATGTCTGTTAGGTCCATGGGGCACAAAATGAGTTTAAATCAGTCTTTTCATACAAATTTTCTGTCTCGATTATATATATTGATGAAAGTGGAGCATTTACATCCTTCACTACTAAACAACCATCGATCTTTCCTTTTAGTTTTAGCCATATTTTGTTTATGTATTTAGGTGCTCCAATTACGGGTACAAATGTATTTATAATTGTTATATGCTCTGGATGAATTCACTTTTTAATCATTATATAAAGACTTCATGTGAATTTCTTTTACATTTTTACCTAACGTCTATTTAACTTGATGAATTTTTGGTTCCTCTTTTAGTTTCCTCTTACATAGTCTATCTTTTCATCTTCGTTTTCACTCTATGCATTTTTGTAAAGGTGAAATATCTCCACTCAGCAACTTACAGTCAGGCTTTTGTTTTTATAATGTCTTCTGATTGGAAAATAATCCCTGTACATGCAAGGTAATTCCTGATAGACAGGGACTTCGTATTACCCCAAGAAGAGAGTCACTCTCTCCACATTCTGCTCTCTAGGATTGAGGGTAGGGTGGTGCGGCTAAGGTAAAACTGCCTTTCTACTGTCCTCAATGTAACCTTTTATTCATCTGGTTTCCTTAGCTTTCGTGAAAGTATTGTGTGCCTGTGTCCTTCTGTCCAGAGAGAGAGCTGCTGGGAAGTTCTATTCTGCCGTCTTGCTTCCGTCTCCTCAACACTTCCATAAAACTATTTTTAAAAAAATTGTCTAGACTTTGTTCTAATAACTATGCTCTCAGTTAAAATGGTGAGTTTTGTAAAGATGGTAATCACAAGGCGACTTGTTAGGTGACTTGCGTTTTTTGTATGTGTGTGCCGGGAATTAAACTCGGGAGTCTGTGCTTGCCAGGCAGCCGCTGTGCCGCTGAGCTGTCTCCCCGGCCCCGAGACCTGCTTGCTTGCTTGCACATCTGGCCATCTAACACTCTAAATATACTCACAGAAATATAATGGAAAATTTCAGCTAATTTAAAATGTTATGTTTCTTTTAGCTACTTTATCTTTGATGATGTGATTTTATACATATTTTCACTTTTTCTCATTTTATAACTCAAATATCTATTAAAAGATAGATTTTAAAGCAAAATACAACAAACAACTTAAAGAAGAAAAAATAAAAGTGCATGGAACATGGACAAAAATAGATCGACTCAGAAAGTACAAAATATATTTGAGGATAATACAAGCAAAAATGAAAGATTTGTTACTGGATCAAATGAAGAGAGATTTCCACGCCAAACTGAAGAGTTGAGTCGTTGTCAGTCAAACAGAATCACCCTCAGAAGGTTTTGCGTGGAATAACACAGTATGTGTTCAAGAGAATTCATGTGGCAGACATTGTTAGAGAAAGACTTCAGATAAAGATGCAGGCGATTGACATTTAGAGCAACAAGAATAATCCCAATTTCTTTCTCCAGCTGATAGAAACAGATAAGGAGGCTTGCAGTCAAAGGATCATACGGTTTGGAGTTCACGGGTTTTGTTTTAATTTTTTTTTCCTTCTAGCTACTTCCTGACACAAATGCCATATGGAATACTCAAGCCCATGGAAAGGATTTAGGCCATATTCATAACTGACTTAAAACGTCTTAGATTGTGATTTGCGCCCTTTCCCCAGCTGTATATCAAATAGCATAAAAATATATTGCAACTGTTATAACAAATCATGCAACCTAAGAAAACAAAATGAAGTAGCATAGCAATTCAGGTTTTTTCCCAGATATTTTAGCTAGGTAAGAATCAAGGGTGGTCTTACAATACAGATGTTTTAACCTAAGACTGCAAAACTAACTGCAGTTCTTTACTAAATATGTTCCCCTTGCTGTTTGAAGTTTACTTCAATATATATTTAAAGTACTAAAATTTTAGAAACAGAACCACTCAATTCTTTTCCCTAATATAACTGTACTGTCTGGCAAGTCATCAAATACCAAAACGTTACATAGCTGTCCCAGTTTTAGGAATCTTATCTTAATCCTGCTCTAGCCTAGGGTTTTGGGATTGTTTTTGTTTCTTATAACAATATTTTCCTGCCATGGAAATTTATAATCTAAAAATTGTTTTTCACAGAAACAAATTACTTCTACTAAATTACTGCTTTATAGGGGAGGAGTTGTAAGAAATTAAATGAGAAGACTTTATGTGGAAGTAAGAAAAAGTTTCCATCATTTTGAATTCTCTGCTATGTTTAAAATTCAATTTTAAATCTTCTATTTTCTTTTCCTTGTATTAAAACACAAAATTTGTCAAAATGTGCTAAGCTAGGAGTTGAAACATTACATGATTTACTCTTATTTTCATAGAAAGTCAGTTTTATTTATAAAACACAAATGATAAACTGTGGTGGATGGACAGCTGGTGGCCAGTGTGTAACCGCCAGCTGAACTGAACCCGCGTGATGCTGGGTGTGGGAGACCCACCCGAGGACTGTTGTCGGCAGCATAAGAGCCTCCCTAACAGCTGCTGGTTCTCTTGGGTTCTTCTGCTGGAGGACCTTGTCATACTGACCTTTGGGCCTTCCCAGCATATCCTTGAAACAGGCCTGCATGAGACGTTGTCATGGGCTCCTGGCCTCAAGTTGGACTCATAGGGGGCATTGTTATGGCTCTAGGCCTTCAGCTGGCCTCATGCAGGACATTGCCGTGGGATCCAGGCCCTCGGCTGGATTCTTTGGGCTTTAGTGTGTGGACAGACTTCCTGCACCCTTTAGAATATGATTCTTTGGGTGACTATTATAAAATGTGTTCTGTATTATATTGCTCCCCTTGCCGAACCCCAAACTACAACATAAACCAAAGTATGATCTTAAATATGGCATAATTATAATTTCATACTATGTGAACATGCCACATAATTAGACAAATAAGTACTTGCATTGTTTCCATAATACCATTGATTAAACTAATGGTTTATTTGACTGTTTTAAAAATATACAAATGAAATCCCATATTCTACTTCTCATAACCAAGCACCTTGTTCAAAGGAGACAGAATGAAGCTGAAGTACTACAAACAAATCCCACATGTAGGCCAGCAGCACAATCATTGCCGCTGTCATTGCTATCAACCTCTTCGTCAGTGGTCTATTGCTATAAATCCTGTAGTATTTGCCAGTTTAGTTTATTATATTTTGTCTGGAGACTTCTATTGAAATTCTAATCAAAATGTTAAAGATATTGAGGTACTGGTTGGTTTTTTGTTTTTCTTATTCCTTTTGTAAGGTTTTATCCCTTTTAAAGGTTTTATTATGTCATCCTAATATTTTTCCTGTCTCTTTCTACACATTGTTAACATTCAGCCAACACATTTGGAGCTGAAAGGTTGATGTTTAAATAATTAGTGTTAAAATGCATTGACAAGGCATTCAAACTGAAATGAGGAATTAGGATGGAAAAGTCCATGTCACTCTCTCACTTTGTGATATAAAACACTATGGTTCTAGGATGAGTATAAAGATTCTAAATTTACAGCTTCTAATATTTATGAAGTAAATTTAGAGCATTATTTCATTCTATTTCCTATTCATGTCAAAATACCTGTAACTGGCGCTTCTGGTGGCCACTCACTTTTCCGTGACTGACTACCTGACAGTGACAGAATTTTCCTCCTTCTGCCGAGGGATGGTCTTCCAAGGGTCTCAGGAACGGAAGGCCCACATCACCCCTCACAGCCTTAGCTCTGTTTTAGGGACTACTTGGATATCACACTGAGCTTGCTTCTTCTTTAAAAAGCATTCACTTTAAGGGTCTACACTCAAACTTCAAATTATACGTTAAAGAAAAGCAAGCAAACTCCTTGGTACTTGATCAAACAATTCCCAAGTCAATATTATTCCTTTATGTTCTTCTTCATTATTTTAATGCATGAATACTCTAAATATTTTTCTTCTCTCACTGCATTTATGTCTAAACACCACAACTCTTGAGTAAAATTTCTCTTGATTTTCTTCACAGTGACACATACTTTAATTTTTATTTTTGGTTTCCATGAGGTTATTCATGTATTTATGTATTTTGAACTTAGTGATATCCTTACTTGTGCCACATACATAAAGAGATATATAAGATGTAGGGCTTCCTCTGAAGAAGTAATAGTCCATAGCTCCACTGTCCAGTATGACAGCACTGGAACAAGTGGCCCTGTGTTCAAATACGGCCGTATAGAAATGCGAGGCGCTCTCCGGCCTGACGGCACACACCTGTATCTCAGCAGTCTGGGATGCTGAGGAGGGAGGTTCCCAAGTTCGAGCCTTGTCTGGACAATTTAATGGCTTATGAAGTATGTTTCAATATAAAAAATATCAACTGAGGATGTAGCTCAGTGTGGAGGCCTTGATTCAATCCCAAATAAATAAATAAATAAATAAGTAAACATACAAATAAGACAGATACAGCAATTGTAAAATTCATACCAGATTTTAAGTACCGAATAAAATGAAAAATGGAAAATGTCTCATTAATATTTTGTGCTCATCTCATGCTGAAATATTGTTGATATGTAGAATTATATAATAGATATCATTAATCTTTCTTGTGTGCAAGTGTCAGCCGTCACCGAGACCCAAGTCATATCGAGCATGAAGAGGATTTGAACGGCAAGAGGGTTGGTCAGGAAGTTGTTGTTGGGCAATTCCAAAGGACGCTGCGGCCTTTCTCCTTCATCTCCTGAATGGGAAGAAAAGAATTCCGCGCGCCCTTCCCCAAGGCAGGAAAATCATCTCTGAAGAGAGGACCTCAGCGGCTGCGGATGCTGTCTAGCAGGGGAACTCCTGCCTTACACACTGAAAGTGTACCGAACAGCGAAACACAGCTTACCTGGCACAGCCATCAGAGTGAAAACAAGGGGGGTCTTGAGAGAAGTTTATACGCTCAATTTGGCTGCCTGTAAAGATTTTTGTCTTGAGTACTTTGATGCCAGACTGCTACCTTGAGCAGCCAGCAAAGGAAGAAAATAGTGAAGATGCAGCACTCCTCAGATTTAAGGGCAAAACTGCGCTAAGGTCCAGCGGATACCACGCAAGGGCCAGAATGGACACTAAGAAAGGCACTGAGAGACAGCAGCAGCCAGTGGGAGGGAAGAGATTCCCGCAACGGGAGTCTGCGTGGCTCGGCAGCGCAGGCTAACAGGTGTTTTGACTAATACGAAGTCACGGAGAGTGAGTAGATCACCGGATCGGGCGACAGAAAAAATCAGGGGTCTTCTAAAGAACTCAGTAGGAATGAAACAGAAAGGAAGAAAGGTGAGAATATCTGCTTTGAAAATGAAAAACAAAATTTATATGTGCATATATAAGGATAGCTGGACCAATTTTGCACCCTTGAATTTGGTAATCAGAATGACTGATCCGGAAACAACACGCAGTATAAGCACCATTGTTGAACTCCTACCATCTTGTATCGTGAAGCTCTGCATCATTTCCACTGCTTTATTTATTTATTTAATATATTTATATATTTATGTACTAGTTACTGTCTTTTATTGTCTGATCAATCTTACATTCTTATGTCTGGTGGACTGAGCAACTTCACTGAAGATAGTAGTATGTAATATAGCAGCCACTGTAAATTTCTATCATTTTTTTTTTTGAGGTCAGGTATCTTTTGTGTTCTTTTTGTGTTGTTTTGATTTTGTCTTCATTGCTGTCTCGTTAGTTTTTTTTATTTTTAAAATAAAAACATCCTAAAAAAAAAAAAGAGCTTCATGAGCTAGTCCTGCATGCGTTACCAGCTAACAGAGACGTTTGTCTGCACCTTTGTCCTGAGACCGTGGAAGTCGTAGGCACCTGGGTAAGTGCTGCGTAATGGAATTGTGATACTGATGCTACATACCTTCTCGTTCATTTCCTTTGTTAAGCACATGTATCTGTTTACTCTGAGATACACGTAAGAATACAACTGCTATACTGTAAGACATGCAGTGTGGCTTTGGTAAATGCTGATCTACTGCTTTCCTCAGGCACTGTAGAAGTGTACACAGCTACAGCAAGGGAGGAAGATATGGGCTGCATGTCCTCATTATAGCTGACAGTTTCTGTTTCTCTGTTTTTTTCTTTTTTTATTTCAGCAATTCCGGTAGCGTCACATGGAACTTTTGTTTTGAATTACTTAATTACTAAGAACATGTGAACTTTTTCATATTCTTATTGGCTGTTTGGATATTTTTATTACGATGTCTTCAAATTATCTCCCCGTTTTTGTGATCTGATTATTAGCCTTTCTTCTTGTAGAAGTGTCTCATAGATTCTGGATATGACTTTTTTCAAAAGATATATGCTTTGTGAATATTTGACTATGTAATTTCACACTAGTTTTAGTGGCTTTGATTACAAGTATTTTCATTTAAAAATACTAAATATATTTTTATTTCAAATCATGCTTTGTGATATTTAATAAATCTATGATTACTCCTTATTCCCAAAGATATTTTTCTGTAAGCTTTCCTTTTAAACTTGCACTGATATACCACAGAAATTTTGAAGTATTATAAAAATTATTCCAGAACACTGCAGCAAGTTTTTCTGTGCAAATCCCGTTGGTTAGTTTTAAAAACCCTTCGAATATGCTATCAGATCTAATAGCGGTCTAGTTTCAGAACCAATATGGGATCTCTCTTAATAAAAGTCTTTCCAACAGTGATCTGACAATGGAAGTTTGGTGGCAAGGTTTTAAAGAAGAAAACTGAGGGGTTTTTTTGTGTCTTGCCTTGTTTTCAGTGCATTTAAAGGCTTATTATGATCTGAGATGATTTATAAGTGTAATAAGGGTGAAATTTGCAAGTAATATAAAACAAGTACCTAGTTGTAGCAATGGTTCTTTTACTATGCCATGACATCATGCTGTTTCAGGCTTAGCCTCAGCTAGACCCACAGAGGATTAGTTCCCACGGTCTTGATGACCTTCTCCTACTAAAAGAGATGTAGAAATATGTTAATGCGAAATACACATCAGTGAGTGATAGAAGCTAAGATGATGAGTGACTGGTTGTTCTAGGTCAATTGCTTAAAACATACATAGCATTAAAGGAAATCTATATTTGAACATGTCAGTCTACTCTAAATATTTTAGTTCCTTTTAGGATCTTTAAGGACTACCTTTAACACTTTTCTGACCATTTCTAATCTCAATTAAATATGCCCAGGAAACATGACTATAGGAGGTGTTCTGCATTTGAGGGCAGAGGTGAGGAACAACTTATTTCAAATATCACACTTGGGTTACACGAAAGTTCACAAAATTTACAACTTCTTGGTGCTTGAAGAAGTTGCTGCTCCTGGAACAGCTAGATTATTAAAGAACTGACATTGTAAAGGTTTACAGAGTAAGGAGTTATGTATGGCAAAAGTAAAAGTGAATTATTTGTCACGCTTACTTAAAATCAATCCACCGTCCAATGATAAACTGGAGGGAGGGGTAAAGTTTCAGAAGTTAATTCAAATTCATTGTATCCTCATTAGACTAAAACAATCTGTATCTTATACAGTCTGACATAAGGAAGACAATGTGTTTTATACATAGCCAAGGTGTGCACATTTTTCTATCACTGCCGGTTATTACCTTTGTATTTCATCTTTATTTGAAATGGTATTTAATGTCTCAGCAGTATGTATAATTAAGAACATCTGCAATATTTCATAAAATGCACGTTGTTCACAGCTGTTCGTGGCACTGCCCGCAGCTGTGGGGGAGTGTACTTGGTAATGCCTGGGTTTCCTATTTTATCTGTGAGAAGAAAAAACCCAAAGCCCAGATGCTGCCTATTAATTAGGCTGTACAAACTGTCGGCTGGTCTTCTCGATAGGAGTTCTATTGATCTCAGTTCTGCTGGGATCTGATGCAGATATAGAATTCTTAACCACTTCTTCTACAACGGTTAATAAATCTGAACTTGTATGTTCATGTACAGGGATGTTTCACAGCATTGGAATTTCAAAAAGTGACACATAAATAAAGCTTTTCATATAAAAGTGTGTTCTCTTGTCTTCCCATCCGTTTATTGCCATCCAGTGTAAAAGGTGTGTGCCACAGTGGTTGTGACGGCCCGGGAGTGGCAATGTTCTCCTCTCTCTCCCACTTCGACTCACAGACTCCTGGCATAAATACCGAGAAACTATGGAAACTGTGTGCCATATTGTAACATAGCAAGCAATCGTATGCACTTTCTATTAAACAGTTTTCATATTTTTAAAGTTAGCTTATTGTTGCTTTTCTCCTTTATCCATTAATGATAATAATAATCTGTGGTATACAAAATACTGAATAGCTTGTGCAAGGTAAGATTCTGTTTTTATACACATTCCCTTCCTAATACAATTGTATGAGGAGAGTTTCACTCACCTTTAACTGAGAAGAAACTGTGCCCAGAAAATTGGTAAATTGTATGAAGGCACATAAGAGATGGAGACTGAGGATAAAATGCAAATTAAAGTAGAGAAATCCTGCAGTCTCCCCACTGTGAGCACAATCTCCCAGAACAAGTCACGTAGATATTAAAACAAATTATTTATAATGAATCAAACCTCGCAAATTAGAATTTCAAAGAATTACCCTGGGATCTCATATAAAAGCTTTAATGTAAAATTTCACGTTACACTTCAGAGCTCTATATATTAAGCAACATTCCACATATGACACTTTTATAAGTTTGATTATTTCCTTGTTTGCCTGTTTATTTGTTTATGGAAAGACTATGATGTGCTTTCTCACCGAGAAATGTGATTTGATTTTCAATTTAAAATGGATTTTTCCCTTTTTCCAAGCTTAAAGTATACTAGAAATACATCCATAAATAAGATTGTTTGAGGTAAACCTGCAAGCATCTGCAACTTTCCATAGAGAGCCATTAGATTGCCACGTGATATCTTCACCTATTGCCTTGGAATAAAACTCTGAAAAGTTTATATCTCTCCAAAATACTATGACCATTCTGGGGATCACACTGAAATTTAGAGAACAGTCACCCCTTTTATGAACTAAAATGTAAAATTCCCTGGAATTTTAATTTCAGATACACAGGGAAAGATTGTGTTACATTTTAAATGGCTAAAATCTACTTGTTTATTTGTGTCAGCACACCTGCAGGACATGCAGGTGACAGCCGTCTTGGGGTACAGCCTGACCCTTCTGATCCCTTCCCCTTCCTGCCTGCCTCCCCGCTTCCTCCTCTGAATCACTTTGCCCCATTCGTGTTCTTGTCGGTGTTATCAATCTGATTGCATGCTTATGGTGAACAGTGTTTCCATCCACCGAGGTCATTCCAGGGTGTGGCGTGTTTTTTCCACTTACTTCCCTTCCTTTCCCCCTGCCATCTCACCCACATTTTCTTGCGCTCCTTTGGCAAGAGATCTACCTCCTTCTCTCTTCCTATCCCTCCTTTATTACATTTCATGTGAAAACTTTGAAGAAGAGACATAGGAAAAGTGAATTCTTGGAATATTTGTCAGATAAAATGGGTTTCCAGAAATAAACATATCTTCAGTTTGTAGGTCAGATAAGCCCCTAAATGCTGCTATTGAACTGAGGGACAGTTTGGCAGTCTCTAGGGCTCAGTTCTAAAAAGGAGTCAAAAACCACTGCGTCCAACGTGAGAATCAGGAGTATAACTGCATGGAGACACACCCATGCTCAGAACTGTGTTCAGAGAGGGGACCACAGGATTGGAAGAAATTGCTTGCAATGCTGCTCAAGATCATTTAGGGTTTCTAAACCACCTTTGGGAGGATTGGTGTAGTTTGCAGCTATTACGGCTTCTTTCCAGATGTCCTCCTAAGCCTCATGTGGCCATAGGTGGGGCTTTTCAGGGATGGCTGGATCTAGAGTGTGTGATGCTGGGATTAAGGGTGCCCCATCCTGGGGTGAGTGCCGCCTATCCTAAGGGCAGGAAGCTTAGATAGAACATAATGGACATGAAGAGGGCTGCGGTGGGGGCTTGTCTCTCACTGTTTCACTTCTTGCTGCTTGCTGTCTTTCGCTTTGCTGCCCACTGCCTGCTGTGAACTTATCTCCTCTGTCACGCCTCTCTAGCGTCCCACCCTGCCTTGGAGCCAGCTAACTATGAAGTGAAACCTCTAAAAATGGTGAGCTACAATCAGCCTTCACTCCCTTAACTCTCGGCGTTGGGTTTTTTTCTCTCAGCAAGGAGCGAAGTAAGTAAGATAGCAGCATTACGGACAAAGTGTGAAATTGCTTAATACATGGAACCACTCGGCACTGAAATGAACAATCCTGATCAGAATGTTGGTTCATACCTGCCGATATATACAAGTGCAGCAAGCAATTGGTGAAAGTGGACTCTCAGGGAAAGCCGATTATAATGCATGTCATTTCAGTCTGATACCTAGCTAAAGGTGACACATAAGGGAAATGGACATCATGAATGATGAACCTGTTGCATTTGTTTTAAAATAATTTTATAAAGTAATTTAATTTTCATTAAAATAAAACATTTTCATTCTTAATCTTTGCAAAATATTTTTATTTCCTCAAAGAATAAACCAACGTAAAATGGTAAAGTGTTTTTCTGTCACGATATAGCATTCTGCGAGCATTTTATGCAATTTTATAACAGTGACAATATTAATATCTGTGCATTCATAGATATGGAACTTAAAGATAATCTTCTGCTTACTTAGAGGTTGTTGGGGAAAGAATCACAGAAAATCACTGCATGAAACATAATCCCTCAAACTCCAAGAGTTACAGGCTAAAATTAAACATGAAATAAAAGTAAAATCAAAGAACTTGTGAGTTATCTATACAATACATAGACAATTTTTATACAGATTGCTTTTCTATACTGAAGCTCATGTCATAATTAAGCTGCAAAAAGTGGAAATATTTTTAAAATTTTGACTAAATATAAATGTTTATAAATCTAGATTATAAGTAAACAAATTATACAAAGATTATCATTCCATATTGATAAAATAGCCAAAATCAACATGTCTGTCAAATGGATTCTTTTATTTACCTTTTATACATACATATAAATTTTATTTATTTTTTGTTCATATAAACAGAT
>NW_004955448.1:12624920-12636075 GCF_000276665.1 Chinchilla lanigera | reverse complement strand
TTGTACTACCTTTTGTTATCTTCAAATTAGTTGTTCAGATTACCCGATACAAGTATACAAGATTGATCAAACAATTAAACATTAATTGTTCCTTTCAATAAACCAAAAGAAATCAGTAGTATAATTATCTTAGCTATCTTGTGTGTGGAATATATATATTTCCCTTCCTTGTTTCTTTTCTCCTTTCTCTCATCCCAGTTGTTCTTTCCTATTGAGCAGTCTTTCCCTTTCAGAATATCTATTGTACCTTTGAGTTTTAATTACTCATTACTCTTTCAGGTTCTTAAACTGGGGAGACAGTATGGTGTTCACACACGCAGGTCTGATTTATTTCACTTATGAGTAGGGTCTCTAGTTGCATCCATTTACCTGTAATAGAACCCAGCCATTCCCTTTCTGGGTATTATCCCAGAAGAATTGAAAACACCATACCACAATGATAAATGTGCACCCATGTTTATAGCAGCGCAATTTGTCATAGAAAAAACTTGGAAACAACCCAAACGGCCATCAACTGAGGAGTGGATAAGAAAAATGTGGTATTTTTATAAAATGGAGCATTACTCAGCTATGAAGAAAGATAAACTTGAGGCTTTTATAGATAAAACTGATTCTTTTAAAGTGGATTTTCTTATCCATTCTGTTGAATAAAATCAAACCAAGAGAATGCATGTGCCACATAATCAAACAAATAATATGTGTAATAAATCAATAACAGTTATGCACCTATAAGAAATAGAACAGTTGAATAACTAAAATAAATATATATAGGTCACAGAACAGAAATGTAAATAGCTAGTAAATATAAGATTGAATTCATTAGAATTCAGGGCAAACTCAAGTGAAATAGAAATGAGAAATCATTTTTTATACTCACCAGGTTGGCAAATTTAAAATGTCAGACAATGACAAGAATAATCCTTTACAGAGAATACTATAAACTGTCACTCATCGCCAGTGGAAAAGAACCTTAACACAGCCACTTTGGAAAACCATTTACATTACCTAGTAAAGTTTAATAAGATACACACCTTGAGCCAGAGGAAGTCACATCACCCGGAAACCTAGAAAAACCCTGGGCCCTGTTAACCAAGTATGTGTACAAAAATAATTATAACAGCAGTGCTTATAAAACAAGAAACTGGAAAAATTGATATGTATATTCAAAGGAGAATATAAGAATGAAAAGTGGGATATCCATAAACAGAATACTGTTGCTGCAGTAAAAATGAATGTGCTGCCTCTTCCACATCTAGAGAACTGCGTCTCAAAAATCTACTGAGTTATAAAATAAGTCTCAGAGGAATGTTGTACTCGTGACATTATTTACTGAAATTCCAAAACATACAAAAAAAAATCATCTATTTTACTAAAGCACAGATATTTTCTTATAAGAAAACCAAAAGAAATAACGTTCATAATTCAAATTAGTAATTATCCTTTGATCAAAAATACGAGGTATCATTGCAAACAGATTTTTCAGAGGAAAAGTCTATTTCTTATGAATTTCATAAGGAAAGGAAACCATTAGCTATTTCTTATGAATTTCAATTCTAATAATACATAAGAGTGAATAAATAGACACACAAACAAGCGAAAAAATGAAACCAAAGATGCCACGCTGCTACTTACAACCCTGTGACTTCAGTGAAGTCACACCTTTCTGTCGACAGTTATTTGTACTTAAGAGAGATCACACAGCTCATCTCTTAGTCCATATGCTTCTAATAATTTTTATTTCATATTTCTTGGACATGATACTACTTTGTTAAATGTAGAGAATATACCTACAAGTGGATTAGAAGTAGAGAAATAACCTTTCATAATTTTTGTTATCTATTAAGCCGTTAGCTAATATTTTCTCTGTAAAATAGACCTCTAATGAAATAAATCAAATTCATTCCATGTCTCTAAATAAAGATTAAGAAATGTTAGAATTATTGATTCGTGTGTGAGCTAATACAATGCTACATTTACAGGGCTGGGGATTTAGCTCAGCAGCACAGCGCCTGCCTGGCGAGCACAAGGTTGTGAGATCGATTCCCGGTAACAGAAAAAAAAACAAAGAAAAACCAATGCTACATTTACAGATAATAAACATTGTGAGTATTGCTATAAGCAGTGAAGATTTTTTTATAATTTTAAAGAGAATAATAAAAAAGAACAATAGCAGAATACTAACAATGTAGACAAAACAAAGCAAAAACAATGAAAATGATACAAGGCTTCAGAACAAAATGCTAGGAATTAACAGTGGCTGTTATATTACATATTGTTATTTTCAGTGAAGTTGCTCAGATTAGTATTATGCTGCAGCAAAATTTTAAGCGTGATGAAACTGTCACATTCACAATCAGCTTTCTTCCATGAGGAAATAATAATCTGACTTTATCCCACCCTCATTTAAAGTTCGCATTACTTGGCAAAAATTTATTCAGTATCTTGCTGAAGAGACTTACTGCTAATTTGAATTTTGAAATGAAAATTGTACGACCAGAATTTTAGAGGTACATTCAATCTAATTTAAAATGCAAATGAGAATATATGTGTATATGTGAATGTATGTGTGTGTGTGTGTGTGTGTGTGTGTTTTAAAGTCCAATTCTTGATATGAATTTGTTCTCTTTCTGGAAGAGGTAACAGTGTTTTAGATGGATGTGGAACACAGCTTCCTTTTAACTATCCCTCCTCATAAAATCTTTTCAAGACAAAACTTGAAAATATCCGACTCTGAATGCATACATGATGCATAATTCTTGTGCATAGCAGAAAAACGTGTTGCAATAAGCAAAGCAGCTATGTAAGCACTGCTCGAACGTTCCCTCTGCCTTTTCAAAGGAAGTTTCATTTGATAAATGACACAAGGAACAGGAAACCTTAAATGTTTCTGCCTAAACCTTAAATGTTTCTGTGTTTATTGTAGAATGAAACAGGGCCAAACATTCTGTCAGTCCCATTGGTTTGAGACTCCTTTGCCACATTACACAAGGGATTTTAGTTGACGTCAGTACTGAGGCTACCACTGGGAGTACAGTCACAGAAATGTGCGCAAGTAGTGGCCACTGAAACAAAGAAATTGCTCCTCGGAATTCCAGATCTGATAAAATTCATAGGGGTCTCAGTCAAAGCCAGGTGCTTACAGGGAATTCATGTATTTTTTCACTGTTTCTCTTGTCAGTGGGATGGAATTGTTTCATTTCTAATTTAGAGCTCCATAAGACCTACTGACCAAGATCTGAAGATAAAATCATCATGAACTATCTACCAGATATAATCAACTCCCATGTTACACTAAAAATACTATCTTAAAATATTTTTGGTAACAAAAAACTGCTTTTTTGTTTTATCTCTCCTTAAATGCATACGTACAAAAGAGTGATAAGGCATGTGGTGTTATAAATGTATTCCCTTATTCTTGGTGTTTTTATACTCCTTGAAAGTAGATTATAGAATAAAAAGGAAATAGAAGTAGGCATAGAACATAAAATATCTTGTTAATAGATAGATAGTGATAGGAAGGATCTGTCTATGGTACAGTATGATTGAGATTTATAATTTTATTCAGTGGAAAAAAGGGAACGTTCTAAAAATGTGCTAATTATTAATTACCAATATATGATTTTATAGCACATTGACATTTCCTATGACATAATTTAAACATTTATTTTCAAAGCAGTGGTGGGAATGAGCGCTGTAATTCACAGTTTACATGAAGAAACTGAGATGGTTACAGCTAACATCCCACAGCTAGCAAATCACACAGCGGAGTCACGCTTTCTGTTTGCAAAATATTCTTCTCCATTTTTCACCAATTCAAATTCAAAAACCTTGAGATTCAACCTGACCAATTACATTATCTCAAACTCCAACAATAAAAATAAAACAATTATTTCTGAAAGTATAAATGTGTATAATTATGTTATACATATAATATAATAAATATATGCCTGGGCTGATCTCAAAATCCCACTTCTGAATATATAGTGTGTGCATAGCATAAGAAACAAACTAAATTAAAAATGAAGGAGTATCAGAGCCAAGTCACACCTCTGAACAAATGGACTTAGGAAATACCAGCAGAGTGCTTTCTGTACTGGAACAGACTGAACATTCTTCTGAGCAGAACATGGAAATTTCTTCAAAGTAAATCATATATTCATCCACAAAGCCTGCTTAAGTATATACAAAAGAATTGAAATCACTCCATTTTCTACTATCAAACCATTGCTCATTGAAAGTGGAAATCAATCACAAAAGAAATCACAGAAAATGTATAAACACTTGGAAACTTAACACACTCCTGAATACACAATGGATCACAGAAAAAATCAAAACAGAAATTAAACAATTGTGGGAATCAAACAACAAGGCCAGTACAGTGTACCAGAATCTACAGGGTACAGTAGAAGCAGCTGAAAGAGTAAAACTTATTGCAATCAATTCCCATATTAGAAAAACAGTGTGAGCACAAGTACATAACATGAGGATGATCCTTGAGATACTCAGGAAACAACAATCCAAAACCAAAACTAGTTTAAGTAGGAAAATCATAAAGATCACAGCAGAAATTAAAAAGTTGACCCTAAAAAGATCAATACAAAGAGTCAATTAGCAAAAAAAGTGTTAAGGATAAACAAACAGAAAAATCCTTAGGCAAATTTAAAAGAAAAAGAAAAGACTCACATCAGTGCAGTTAGAAATAAAAAAGGTAAAATCACAAATGAACACCATTAAAATATAGAAGATAGTGACAACAGATTGGAGAATTTTAAGAAAATGGTCACATTTCTAGACTCCTGTGAAATACTAGAACCAAACCAAGAAGACATGCAATTCTGTAAAATCCAATAACAAACAATGAAATCAGACAGTAACAAAAAAATCTACAAAGTAAGAAGAGTCCGGTCCCGAGGAACTGCTGAATGAAATGAAAAGAGGGGTGAATGAAATGGAAAGAGAGGTGCTTCCAAACTTATTTCTGGAAGCACACTGATCACAAAGCCAAAGACCAAACTAGCAATACAAGCTACAGGCCGTTATCCTTAATGAATATAGATGCAAAAATTTCTCAGTAAGAAACTGGCAAATAGAAAGTGACAAATCACTGAACGATTCATACATCATGACCACGTAGGTTTCATTCCTGATTTTTAAGGATGTTTCAGCAGATGCAGATCCGTAAACAAAGCTCATCACATAAACAGCAGTGGGAACAAAAAGCACATGATCATATCAGGAGATGGAGAAAACTCTTTTGGCAAAACCTACACCCGTTCACTATAAAAACCCTGATGAAAATAGGTATAGGAAGACTTTACCTGAATCTAGTAAAAGCCATTTATGACGAACCAATGACCAGCATTAAAAAAGAAACAATCAAAGCTTTTGCCCTAAAATCAGAAAGAAAACAAGGATACCCACTTTCCTCCTCTTGTTTGACATGGTATTTGAAACAACAGACAGAGAAATCAAGCAAGAGACAGAATTGAAAGGTATACATACATAAACTGTAGAAAAGAAGAAAGACAAATTACTATTTGCAGGTGACATGGTCTTCTACATGGAAAACCCAGGGCCAAGGACATAGCTCAGTGGAAGAGCACCTGCCTAGCAAGTGTGAGGTCGTGAGTTTGATTCCCGGTACCACACACACACAAAAAAAGAAACAGAAATTTCACCAAAACGGTGGTGACATTTGTAAATTCAGCTCTCGGGAAGTTGAGGATTTCTGTGAGTTCCAGGCCAGCCTTCCCTACATAGCAAGACCCTGTCAAAAAGAAAAAAAACTCCCAAGCAAAAATTCTACTGAAGTTAATAAACAAATTCACCAAGAGAGCAGGATAGGAATTCAAAACAGAAAAATCAATAATATTGATGTATTTCAATAATGTACTCACTGACTAATAAATAGGAAAATAATACCATTTACAATAATGTGAAGAAACATTCAATATTTAACATTTTATCATTAAGTGAAAAACCTCTACAACTAAAATGCTGAGCAGGAGATGGAAAGGGACATGAGAAAATGGAAACATTCTTGTTCCTGGGTAAAAACCAATATGGTCAAAATGATCAGACTACCAAAAAGTGAAAGATAGATTTCATGCAATCTTGATAAAAATATGTGTAGTATTCTTCATGTCAATAAAGAAAACAATACTAAAATCCATGTACAAACAGAAAAGATCTAGCATAGCAAAAGCCATCATGGGCGATAGAAGCAAAGTTGAAAACGTCACATTACCTGAGTTAAAGGTATACCATAAGTCCAAAGACTATGGTGATAAAACAGCCTGGTACTGGCCCAACAAACAGATCTGTGGATTAAAAAATAGAAAAGAAGATGCGGAAGCAATCTGACACTGAAATAACAAGTATCAACCAATGAGATTATACGAGGCTAAAAGATTCTTCACAGAAAAGGACAAAACCAACAAAGTGAAAAGACAACCTATAGAATGGAAAAGAATTGCCCCTTACACTTCAGACAGAGGACTAATATCCAGAATACATAAAGAGCTCAGAAAATATTAGACTCCTCCAAAATAAAAGAATAAATAAAAAATAAGCGTCTGAAAATGAATAAACATTTCTCAGAAGAAGAAGCACAAATGGTCAATAGGTACATGAAAAAATGTTCAATATTGTTGGTACCAGAGAAATGCAAATTAAAATAACACTGAGACTCCACCCTACTCCAGAAAGAATGCCCAGCACTGAGAAATCAAACAAGAACAAACGCTGTTATGGTTGTGGTGAAAGTGAACCCTTCGTACCTTGTCTCTGGAATGAAACTGTTGCATCCATTATGGAAATGATATGGAGATTTCTCAAAAAACTAAAAATAGAATTCCATTTAATCTAGCCCTTTCCTTTCTAATGTCTTCTAGAAAGTTAAAGACGTCATATTAAGGCGATACGTGCGCAGTGGTGTTAATAACAAAACAAAGCGCAGTAGCTACATCTAGGAGGAAGCCTCCGCGCCCATTAACGGATTAGTGATAAAGAATATGTGGTATCTAGGTAACGTGGAGCACACTCATTCATAAATAAGGATAAACTCAAAGCACTTGCAGGAAACCTGATGCACCTTGAAACATGTTAATGTAGTAAATCAGATACACAATCTTCAATACCATATGGTTTCTCTCATTTGATTAATCTAAATACATATAAATTACAGAGTAAAATAAAAGACTGATAACAAGAAACAGGGACACAAAACTTATGCAAATAGGGAGGGGCCAAGAAAGCCAGGGCGGGGCAGAGAGGAGAAGGGCAGAAGACCTCAAAAGTTCAAACTGCGCCTGTGCTTGTCCAAGCTCCCACAATGCATGCAATCACTATGTGCTGCAAACAAAGTGAAATAACAACGGTAATAATTATGAAAATGACTGAAAGGGGCCCAGGGAGGGAGGGAGGGAAGGAGAGGAGTGAGGAGGTGAACGGGAATTAAAGGAATCGAGCTGTGTGAAGTGCGTGTCCCCACTGACTACGATAAATGTAAACACCACGCACAGCAAACATAAACTAAAACCAAGAAAAACCAAACAAGAAAATATTCAAGAAAACACTTGAGACTAATTATCACCTTCTTGAATCCTTCTTGAATATATTTTTAAAAGTGTGTGTGTGTGTGTGTGTGTGAGAGAGAGAGAGAGAGAGAGAGAGATTGAATTTCTGATTGTTACGTGTGCCTTACTGTTGTGTAAAACTATAGGATTTTCTGTCTGTGTCGTCAGTTAAACTCTTCGTTTAGCACCCTGGAACTCTCCATGCCCCTCCCCCAATCCTATTAACTGGAATATTTTTATCAGCAATTATCAGCAAACAAATTTTTCTTGGAATCTTCTGCATTCTTACTGTGTTCTATGCGCCAGAATATATGAAATAGTGATTTTTTTCTTGTGTCCTTTGAACTACAATGATCCCAAGGGTTAGAAGTCACTTAACAATCAAAGTCAAATTGGCAAAATTATTGATAGCAATCAAATCATACTTTAGAGTACGAGGAAATTTCCTTGACTTTATAAGTTAGAATAATTATTTTTAACTGAAGCTGAGTTTTTTGCTCAGCTATCAGCAAAGATATATGTCTTATGACAGTATTCATAAATTTCCCACTGTTTATTTATTAAAGTATAAATCAAGTCTTCCCAAAATCTAATTTAATGCAAATAAAACTTTGTTTTTTCAATAAGCAGTTTATACTTATTTTTCTATTAAGTAGAAAACAATTAGACTTCTTTGCAATCACATTAAGATACTTTCAAGTCTGCCTAAAGTTCATTTATTTAAAACTAAGAATATTAAAAATATTTTTAAAAAATAAAATTAAGCATATAAATCTATATTTTATTTACATTTTTTAAAGGATGCAGTTTGATTCTACTTGCAAATAACAAAAGAGCATTGGGCAGGCTCAAGTGTATGATAAGCAACACTGTACCGTTTTGTTATTTTTATAAACACATAAGAAATCTTCCACTTCCTATCCTCTTTGACTTCAGGATAAAACTAACGTTCATGAGATTAGAGAGCTTTGTCTATTTAACGTGATATAATTAGCACAAGCTTCTCACATAGTGCCACATCTAATTTGTAAACAGTGACTCGAATTGTAGAATTTTTAAAAGAAACAGTCTTGAGTCTCTCTGTTTAAATTGAAAACCTTTTCATTGAAATACTGCCTATTCATTACTCTCCAGAGCTGATGATCACAATGCAATATTTGTAATATCATTCAATAGAAACATTCAAATATTTTCCTTGGGGTCAGTGATAGCAGTAAGGTGACAGGGTAGTGGTTCCCTCATTCTTTCTTTCACAGAAAAATAGCTATTCCAATAATATCTCCCCAAGAGTCAAGGAATTCACATCAGAGATTGCAGGGCCTGTGTAGAGTGCAGAAATGAAAGAGACTTCCAATAAGGCAAGAGGGATGATTTCACATCACCCAAATATCTTCTTCTCCACATCTTAGATTCCAGTGCACCAAGCAGGAAAGTCTGCCCTAAAATTAAGTGAAAAGCCCGCCGAGGAACTCCTCTGACTGACCTGCCCACAGTTGCTGGATGAACTGCTGATGAAGCTTCCCTGACGAAGTCAGTCTGCAAAGACTGAAAGAAGTGCATATCTCCTCAAACTTCAACCATTATTTCAAGGACAGTACATCAAGATAACGCGAAAAGAAAAATAAAATACAAATAATCAACCCTAAACAAGTGAAGATCTGTAAACTGCCAACCAAGATTTGAAAAGGATCATTTTTAAAGAAGCTTAATGGGGTAGGAGAGAACATAGACATCTACATAAATTAAAAGTATATAGTTTGGGAGGCAAAGCCAGTTTGACTATGCTGATTCTGCCTCACCAGGACCAGGGATATCTTTTCATTCTCTGATATCTTCTTCTATTTTCATTTTGGAGGTCTGTCACTTCCATGGTTCGGTTAATTCCTACCTATTTCCCTTTTCTTGATGCTGCTGTGAAGGATATTCTCTACTGTGAAGTGTACTCTCGGTGAGTGTGTTATTCGTGCACAGAAGTGGTATTGCTTTTTCCATATTGACTTTACCTTGCTAAGGAATTTGGTTATTAATTCTAGAAGTCTTTTGGTGGAGCTTTTAAATTCTTGTACTCAGAGACCCATGTCATCTTCAATCAATGATAATTTCGCTTCTTCCTTCCCTGTCCATATCCTTTCAATTTCTTGCTCTTGTCTACCTGCTCTAGTTAATATTTTAAGAACTATATTGAGCAGAAGTGATGACAGTGGACATCTTTGGCATTATTGTTTTTCAGGCTGCCATAGTGCCCCAGCCAGTGTCAACTGACAGTACTCTGCATATGAAGCGTCTCTTGGTGCCTCCCATCTATAGATGATTATGGGATAGGACCAAAGAGGGAGATAGGGTCTTTCTAAAGGCCCCGGGGCTATCTGGTCCTTCCAGTCAGATGGACACTCTGAAGGATATCAGATTGTTTGACTTGTTCATCTTATGACCTCTCTTTCTGGTCTGAACGAGCAAGGCTGAACGAGTTGAGTCTAGCAATAGGGGCAATACCCTCAGAGGCGGTATTCCCAGGAGTGTGGAGGATAGAGCGGCTTGCTGTACCAAATACAGTTGACCCCAGAAGGTGCTTAACCCCTGAGATTCTGGGAGAGGTAGGAAGGGGGACCTGTCAATTTTCTCCTACGGTTTTGTTCTCGCTGGGCCCGGTAAAATGTAGTTTGCAGTAATGTACTGAGATCATGCCGGTCAAGGTGTTCTACAAGTACAAGACAGATGTCTGCCTCTGGGTGCAAGGGGATCAGTGCTCCTGTGAGGTGGATTAGCTTTACTAATGAGGGTACGTGTGGATAGACTGACTGCAGGAGCACCGTCCCTGAACGGCCTTGGCTGACCCAGGCTCCACTGTCTGATGTTTAGTTTTACTGTAAATTTTGCCAATCGAGTTAACTGTCAAATACCCTGAAAATGCATAATTCTTGGAAAAGAAGAAACTCCAACACCCTGGCCTCTGTTCTCATCCTCTAGAGCCGATGCCCTGCAACCTTTGGCTCGCCGGTCCAGTATTGTCTGGGGTGAAAATCCAGAGCACAGCGCTTTCAGCTCTGTGCCAGACGAAACCCACCCATGCGCAGCTTAGAGAGCTCGCTTGCCCTGGATCCCAGAACGCTGCCGATTCTCGTTGTCTGTCATAAGGAATGAAGTTCATTTGCCTGACTCCTGTCTGTTCTCTCTGAAAGGACTGGACTTGGTAGAGGTGATGACTACGCTGGCAACTGGGTCTGGCTTTATCACTTGTCAAGAACACGCGCGGTGGATGATGGTGGCAATACTTCCCTAATGTGTCTAAGCAGATATTAAAGATCTTGCCATCCACCTTCAATACAAACAAATTTTAATTGCTGATTATAGTCAACAAAGCTGGGGAAAGGGAATTTTACTTCATACTGACTTTAAATTTACACTATATGTTATTATTAGTTCACATGACATGCATCTTCATTTCTAGGGTATAGATAGAATGATCAGTGTACTATAATGTTTCAGGGACATTAATATATAAACATATGGTCTCTCAATAGCCTGGGCAACACAGTGAGTTCAAGACCAGTCTGAACTATGTAGTGAGATCCTGTCTC
>NW_004955448.1:12593836-12624820 GCF_000276665.1 Chinchilla lanigera | reverse complement strand
TATATATATATATATATATATATATATATATACACACACATAGTTTCTCAAAGGAATGTAAATTATTTCGCTTTTTCCTCTTCCACAACTTTGCAAAGACTTCTATTACTGCTTCTGGGCTAAGCTCATTAATTACTGCCTGGTACTAGTACATTCAATATTTGTATTTCTAATTGTACCATCTTTATTACGCATATACATGTTTTTTCTCAATTCAATAAAATTGTGCTAGAACAAGCTTTTAATTTGTTTTTTATTGGTATAAGATTCTATTTGCTTTTTAAAATTTTTTCCCTGAGGTTTTAAAAAATTTACTTTTCAGGTAACTATTTAAATGGATTGTTTCTAAGAATTTGTCTTTTAAAGAGATGTGATGTAAGGTTCAGTCCCAAATACCTTTACGTAGTAGTGTTCTAAGACTTAGAAGTAGTATCAGACAGACATTTCAAATATCTGACTAAATAATAGAATTAGTTAGTCATATGAATTTTTGTGATCAGTTGAGAAAAGTATAATATAATACACCAAAAATAACACTTAAATGTGTTTAGTATCTGATAAGCAGTGTTCTGAGCACTTTTCAAACAATAGTAGTAATAGTCTATCTAATTCTTGTTTTATAATAAAAAAGTCAAATCAAGACAGGGAGAGGAAGAGGGAGATTAAATAGCGTAGTCTAAATCACATAGGTAAATAGAAACTAGGACCTTCATACAAATCAAGGCAAGCTGACTACAGGGTATCCCCTAATCTATTTAGTATAACTAAACTGTAATAGAGTCCAGAAATATTGCAGACCCTGAAATGAAGCAAATCAGTCTTGTCTGTTATAGTTGTGAAATAAATTCTAATTTTTATGAGATTTGAGAACAGCCAGAGTTCAGACTATAGACCGAAAGGGCACAATCTCTAGTTTCCAATCATTAATGGCAATTTTGATAATTTTGCTCTGGCTGTTTTTTCTCAACTTCTTAATGCAAAGTTTGTACTCACTGAAGTCCACTGGCTGCGGTGATACAGGTTCAGTTTTTACTACTGAAGGCAGAGACTTTCACATTTTTAAAAATTTATTTATTTATTTTTAAGAGAGCATTCCTGCTTAGACTTCTGAATTTTCATAAAATCTGGCTTTTTATTTTCTGCTCCAATTCCTGTGAGACTGACAAGTGCAGCTCAAGCTCATTTTGGCTTATGCCCTCAATTTTGAAAGCCAGCTTCAGAATTCTACTTAATTCTCTGGCTACGTATTTAGATGTAACTTTTTTCTCATCCAAAATTTTAATTGTTTGCAGTAGAGAACTGATCCATGCCACTATCCTTCCGTATCACCACAGATTAACTTTTTCTGAAAAATATATATAATTTTTCCTGACTCTGATCATAAATGTCCTGTGCAGTAATATTTAATAAAGGCATGTTAGTACAAGAAATTTAAAGAAGACTAATGGAAATTAATCACATAATTTTTTTTCAGAATAATCCATGCCATGGTTATTTGGATTATTAATACATGCTATACTCATAACTTCCCAATGAGAGTATCCTCAGAATTCTTATTTCTTCCCATAATGTCTAAATATGAGAGAAATAGAGAAAAATTAGAAATAATTTAGTAATTAGTATATAGCCTCATTGTTCCTTTTTCTGCTGGGACAATAACATACACTGTGTGATTTAAACAACAAATATTTATTTCTCCTATTTCTTGGGGTTGCAAATAAAGATTAGGGAACCAACATTGTGTTCTTGGAGAAGATTCTAATCTTAGTTTCAAGGTGGACACCTTCTTTTATATCCTCGTACAATGGAGAGGAATTCATCTATATGCTGTCTCTTAAAGGGGCATTGATCCTACTCATGAGAGTAGAGCCCTCATGACACACACAATTACCTCTAAAGGGCCAGCTTCCTAATATATCGCTACTTTGATGCTGGATTTCTCACCATACGAGTAGGGGAGGGAGGCACATACATTCATTCTATTACATGCACTGAACACCATCAGCACTATATTTTCTGCTCTCCACCCAGCATTAAATATTCTTGGGGGCTAGGGATTTAGCTCAGAGGCACAGTACCTGCCTGGCAAGCACAAGGTAATGAGTTCGATTCCCGGTACCGGAAAAATCCAAAACCAAAAAAAAAACAGAAACAAATATTCTATCAGCAGGCAGGAATTCAGATAAAATGAGGTCAGACCAGTTCCTACAGAAGATGATTGGGAAAAGACACTTAGCATCTCAGAAAAGAAAAATAAGATGAACTTTACTTTTTCTAGTTCTAATTATTTGGAATCAACACGGAATGGACTTCAACAAAATAGCAAATTCCTGTTTAGTTACTGCTTTCCTAATGCCATGGACATTGGGTGAGAAAAAACTACAGGCGAAGTGAGTTTCTCAAACAGTATAGAAAAAGAAACAAAGAAATTTAATACACTGTGTCTAAAGGGGTAGATTTAGCTCAAGTGAAAATACTATATTTGTAGAATTCCAAAGTAAAATTTTTGGCACATTTATGGAATAATGAGAGATAAAATAGGAAAGAAAAAAGCAAAGGTAAGTACACTGAATAAAAACAAACTGTAGAATATAACTATAGACAAGTTAATTTCCTAAATAAATTAATTAATCATCAAAGGAAACAATTCACATAAGTATATTTTAAATATCACAAATGATATAATTATATAACATTTTATATATTTATCTTAATAATTTGATGTGTATATATGATATATGTGCATGCACATATAAATACATATATATTTATATATAAATAAAAGACATGATGACTTTCTAAAATATCCTATGTTGATCAAACAGTACTGAAAAATATTAAGAATCAGGATGTTGGCATGGATAGAAAGGGCCAAAATTACAAACACTTCCATATAAAATATTCTTGCTCAGAAGATAAATTACGGAAATAAATTTAGAGAAATACAATACTTGTGTTTAGCAAAATTTCACTTATTTTGTTTTGACTCAGGAGTTGAAGTTAGTACCAAGGATTAAATCAACAAGAAATATTATTAAATTTTGTGTTGATGAAAAAGAACTTCCTAATGTTCAGAGTTCTTCAAATATGGGAACCCCGCTTCAGAGGCAATAGTTTTATTTATTAAAATTGAGCCAAAATTAGTCACTTGTTGGTGTCACTTTGGTTGGCAGTCAAGTATGAGATATGAGCTTATGGTTATTGTCTATAGGGTATTTTATTACATTAAATAGTATATGAAACAATTTAAAGTAGTAGGAATCAATTTAACTTGGATTTTTGGTAGGCTTTCTAATTTCTCTCTTATGGAGTGCAGGGCCCTCCTCCTGTAAGGAATAAAGAAAGTGAGTCAATTACAAGTGTAAGCTATCAGAATAATTACTACCTGCATTTTAATTCAAACTCTCAGGTGAGGAAATGATTGTGACCTTTTTGTATCAAACCAGAAAGCAAACAAAACATGTTTGCTGACACAAATCAGCAAAGGAGACAAAACAACATGAATATTCTGCCAATCATTCATTCACTCTGTGTTTCCTGGAGCTGTGGAAAAGTTTGTAGCACTCAATCAGAAGATTCAAATATATATGCTTAGACACTGCACTTATTATAAACAATATCAGTGTAAAAATTTCAAAAGCCTTCTTTCTATCATTTTTTTGCAAACACCCAAATTTTCCAACCATTGCCTTCTTTGAGTCATCTTTCCTGTCCAACCTATATCACTGTGCAGAATACTTTCAAAAGCAACGCTTTATATTGTGTATGAGACATGATGCATGGTTCTGTGTAGCCGAACTAGTCCTGGAGACGACCACCATGCTTTTTGTTGTCTCACAGGTAAGGGTGAGCAATATTACCTTCTCCACAGAAGGGCCTTGAAAGAGCAAGCCTTCTGCTGCTTCATCTCCTTTTACACAGCCCCATAATTCTGAATCATTTTCCTGAAGAAAACCTAAAACAGGGGCTGGGGATATATAGCTCAGTGGCATAAGCGCCTGTCTGGCAAGTACAAGGTCCTGAGTTCAATTCCCAGTACCAAAAAAAAAAAAAAAAAAAAAAACAGTTACCTGCTTACTTACACAGTATTATGTGAACTTGAATGTACCATGTATACTAATTATTTCATATTAGAGATTTTCCTTCTTTAATTACATCCCCAGGCAGAAATATTTTGTACAAATGTTAGAAGTAACCCCTCAAAAATGAAGTTCAAAAAGTTGTATTACTCCAGAAATGTTTTAGAATGAACTTGATATTTTGATAAATTTACTTGATACATATCATGTATTTCATTTCTTTTTGATTTTGAGATTATATCAGATGACACAGCTACTTGCAAATATATTATATATTAACTCATAAGAGGAATGCAGACTATCATTATATTATTTTCCTGAGAATAGTACTTTTTGTGAAAAGGTAACTTTTTGCCTTTAAAATGAAAATCACAAAAATGATATCCACTACACTCAAATTATTTTTGTTTTCTTTAATTGTTATCACAGCTAACATCTTATTTAGTGTTTCTTACAATAGTTATATATTTTAAATATATAGTTACATATTTTAAGAATATAGTTATATATTTTAAGAAGATATATACTCCAGTTTCTTTATTTCTATTCTAAAATGAATATAAATGTATGTTCAGAGATTTCCAATTTTATTTTTCACACAGGTGAAAGTTTCAAGAGTTCAAAATGTTAAAATAAGGGGCTGGGGATTTAGCTCAGCGGCACAGCACCTGCCTGGCAAGTGCAAGGTCCTGAGTTCAGTTCCTGGCACCGGAGGGGGAAAAAAAAATGCTAAAATACAGCCTGAGCATTAATGTTATGCATTGAGGGGAAAACTAAGATCTAAGACTTTTTTGAACTTTTGAAAGGTAGTTTTATTTTATATTTAAAGTGATATTCCAATAAAGGGGAAAAATAAAAGCAATTGAGACATATTAGCATATTTGTTTATATAAACACATAAATATGTATTTATATAAACATATGTGTTTATATAAACATGTAAACATATATGTTAAAATATAAACATCTATGTTTAAAGGATTGTGTTTTCCTACAATTGTCTTATGTGTTTTATATACTTTTGGCCTATTTGTCTAGTTTTTATTCTGTTTATAAACAGAAGTTTCATATAAACAGAAGTTCATCTGTATGAACTCCTATAGATAAGTGAGTGAATCTGATGTTGACAAAATTAAAAGGGTTATAGGGAAGGGGAAAAAGAATTGGAGTGTTTCATGCACATGTACCAACTCCATACAGTGACTGTCATCATGATCTACTGCAAACCCGTACTAGGTACAGCAGAGAAATGACACCTGCACAAATCTCAAGGTAGAAGAAAGGACAATTTCCCCTAAAAAGTAGCTAAGAGTTCGGTACAAGTTGCAGGGGCATTCTGTGCAACCACTGGTTATATCTGTGTCCTTAACCCCTGAGTGAATTTTGGAGTCATCCAGGAAGTTTGTGAAAAATCTCCTTCTCTCACCAAGCAGCTTTTACTGTTATAGGGTGGGCCTTGGCATAGATTTTATTTTGGAGTTTTCCACATATGTATATATTTGCACATTAATTCTACAGAATATTGTGTTTCATTGTGGTATTTTAATACACGCACATAACATACTTTGACTATATGCACCCACTCCTACATCCTTTTCCTCTTGCCTAATTGTTTCTTTTCTTCTTTGATTTCACATTTTTTCTGGATTTCCCGTATTGAGGATAACATTTAACTTTCTTTTCTGAGTCTGCCTTATTTTGCTTCCCATGATTTAATGACTGTTTCAAGTAAAGTGGAGTCTCGGCCTTTGCAGGCATCACCGAGCCTGTCTACCTTAAGATGCAATCACACTGCTTAACATGAACTAAGTTCTTCACTGACCTTCACATAGAACGCTATCTTCATTCTGCTGCAGTTATTTAGTGCAGGCACTCTTAGTCACCATTTAGAGGATACAACTTAGTACATTTTTCAAAAATAGGGCAAAATCTAAAAAATAAAAGAAGACAAAATTCTATATCAAACAAATACAAGTATTTCTCTGGTATCTTTTTCCCTTGTAACTGTTGCTATTGTTCTTAACAGTTACCCTACTCAGTCATTCTATCAGGAAATAGACTTCCTAACTTCTAGCAAATTATCACAGCAGGTCGGCCAAGGTCAGGATTTCTATACTGGTTAATTTAACCCAGAGGTTTAAGATACTTTATTAAATAGATGTATGTTTAATAAATAAATGTAATGTATATTTAATTATGTATATAAAATAAGTACGTATATTATAGTAAACTATGGAAAACATGACAACAGTATTATGGAAACAAGCTACTCTTCTTTTTATGGATGCAAGAGAGCAATGACCTTCTTCTTTGAGGAATGTGGAGCTCAGGTTTAATCAGTTTTATATTGGCCCTTCTATAAAGTCACTCTCTGAATAGTAAAGAGATTTTTTAAAAACATGGCAACAGCTTGTAAAGGCTCTCAGGAGATGATTCATCAGATTAAGTCTTTTAAAGGGGAAATTAATCTAGTAAAGCACAATGCTGGCCGCCCTACTAGTTAGCTCTATGACTTGAGGAAGTTTACGGTTGCTTCCAAACAAATCTGATGGAACTTGTTTGACACACTGAAAGGAAAAGTAGTTAATTCACTGACGCTACATCAGCCTGCTCTTACTTCATATTGATCAGTATACAACCCTGCTCAGAGACCTTATACTTTCCAGCTAGCCGGTGTGTTGGAATTGGGGTCAGTGTAAAAGCCAGTGGCCCATGCAAGGTTATCTTTGGTGAAGGTGTTGTGGTGCTCAGAGGAAAGGCTTGACCTGTCCTCAAGTGATGTTCATCAGAAGACAAACTAGAATTTGATTCAGAATCTTGATTTCCCGACTTTGACATGAAAATGTATCGCAAAGTACATCCTTTTTTTACGACACCAATGAAGTTAAACCCTCTATTTTAGCGTATCTGCTCTTACACCGATTCCCTTCAAGTCCCCAAATCACACTCTGATTCCTCAAATGTGTCCATAAGGAGCCTTTTGTTTTCTGCATAAAGCGTTAACACGCATCTACATGTAAAATTGAGACTGACTTGGCAAGTGTGAGTGTGACGTCACTGTGCTTTCTCCTTCTTGTAAGGCCTGTTAAGTAATGACAAAGGGCAACGGACTATGGTGCAGGGTGCCAGGAGCAGCACCGATCAGAACATTCTTGAACCTTTCTATGTTGTAAGAAAAGTCACCGTGTTCTCGGTGCTGAGTTTTCTGTGTGTAACATGTCCAGTTCCCTCTCCCTCCGTCCTCTTTTACATCCTCATCCCAAACTTGCCTCACTGTATGGTCCCATTGAGAAAGATATTTTTTCTACAATTTAGGGCAGATCGGTACAGGTCATTTTTCTCCAAGTGTGTAGCTCGTTAAATTCCAAGAACCCACCCTTTCCTTATTGGAACGTCTTAAGGATCCCATATCGAGAAAGAGGCATAAAGCTTCACGTTTGGGCCTGTGATGGTTTAGATCTAAAATGTGCCCCAAACGTGTTATGTGTTTGGAAGATGTTTGGATCATGGGCTCTAGTACTCATCTCTGGACTTATCTCTGGGTGAATGCATGGATGAGTTCACTATTTCATGTGTCAGGAAGTACAGCCTGATCGAAGAGGCGGGTCACTGCAATGGTGGTTTTTGTCCCTAGGTCCTCCTTCTGCCTGTTACCTCCTGGCTGCCATGGGTAGGATGCTTTTCTTCCACTGTGCACCTCTATCATGTGTTTCTGCCTTGGCACCAGCTAATGATGAAGTGATAAACCTCTCCTCCTTTAACTTGTGTGTTTTGGGCATTTTGTCCTAGCCACATGAAAGTGACTATTACAGGGCCCAACCAGAATTTTAAGTACAGTTTTATGAGCAAGGAAGTACTCAGGGTATTTTAATTTTCATTTAGCTCTTTAATATTCTCAACTGTTAAGTCTGTGAAATAGAAGGTAAATGAGTAGGCTTCCCCAGAACTCCCATCACTCACGTGAATAAATTAGTTTTATATAAGCATACCAGTTATTTAGATTTGAGTAATATACATTTTATATACTCAGAGTGTTGAAATAGTACCCTATTTAATGAGCTACTGCAGCTTACTAAATTCCTTAACTTACTGAGATATTATGAAGCTATACTTAAAAGGTATAGTGCAAGCACGTATGCGCTCAGACTGTGCTCATTTTATTCAAATAAACTTTGGTGAAGTAATTGTTTAGAATTAGAATACTAAGTGAGTTTCATTATTAACTTAAAGGCTGCAATCCATCATAGAACATCAGTATTGGGTTAGAATTTAAATGACTTTAGGTCTAAGTCCTTCTTCATTTGGTCAAAGTAATTGTGATCCAGGGAGGTTAACAGACTTGCTTCAAGTCACCTTGCTAATAAGGTTGGAGTGAAAGAAGCATAACCTGGACTAATAAAGCTGAACAAACTGAAGCACGTGTGACACAGTGCTGAGAGCGTGTGTGTAAAGGATCAAGTAAGAAACTAATAGAAGATTTAAAACAGAGTCATTCTGGTTAAATAATTTTGGCCTACTAATATGAAGAAAAATAATATTTTTGTGAGGTAAGCTTTAGGAATAAATATTTAAACCATAGTAAGTATAATTCAGCCTTGACAGTCATAATGCATATTTCAGATGACTTCCTTAACTTAGAAATCTATCTAAGTTTATTTGTGGGTTTTAGAGATATCTGCAACTGACATAAATAACAGTGATGTTGCAGAAGAACTGGGACCTTTAAAATCAGAATATTGCATTTAACAACAAAGTTGAAACTGAACATTTTATTTCTATGACCCAGTAACTTAGAGGATATTTGTGATGGCTTTGAAACTAAGTTCAGGCACCTTAACATTTATCAAATCAATACTCTAAAAAAGCATGAATAAAAACCATAAAGTGGTTCTTGTTCTTGGAGATGATTGGACAGAGATCTTACTATAGACATTGTAACGGAAGATGACTTGCTGAGAAATAATTTAGCCATGACAATTTCCTATTTCCCAATCAGCTGGATGTATTAATTGCATATACTGAAGGGAAGGATGAGAACATAGAGAGTAATGATGAAAAATTTGAAACTTTAAATGTCAGGGGAGAAATATATATATTTTGACATCACTTTATTGAAAATTTTAACTTATGTGCTAGTCACATTACAGAATCCCTCAAAACTATTACCTTACCAAATTAGGTGCAGGTGCAGGCCATTCAAAAAGGTGTTATGCTGTTCCAACCAGCACCTTAGATTCATTTAACAATGTGGGGATGGTTATTACAACAGTTTAACAGCTACGTTCACCTTTAAAATGTCTTAAAAATGAACTTTTGATAGAAAGCATAATGTTAAGTAATATTTTTAACAGGAAAATATAAGTGTGTTCTAATGCACAAGAATCATCATTAAGACATTTATCATTCATTGGAAATGATAAAAAAGCAAGAAAGATAAATGGGCTTTGGAGTGAGTCTTAATGGCAAGATAAAGAGGAACAGAGTTCTACAAAGAAGAGTTAGGGAATAACACTTCCAAAGACTTGTTCTCCACCGCAATCACATTTGACACTGTGGAAAAACTCAGATTGAAACTCAGATTTTCTTTGTGTATTCAATCAATGATGCAGCTTTCTTTATAGAACTAAATCCATCATGGATATTTGGCAATAATCAGAGTGTCAGCTCTCCAATATTCAGCAAGTCTGACTTGATAATACACCAGGAACTTTGCAAACAGAGCTCTAGAGACAGGTACCTGCCACTGTGGGTCTTAAAACGGCCACTTGAAAGGCAATGGACCCATAGCACTTTACAGCATTAACAACATTCCCTGCTGTACCTTCCCTTACTCAACCCATGCTCAATAAACTGCTCTTTTTCATAACTTGTATTAAAGTTGTGATGTATCTCTACAAATTTTCAGGAGCTGTCTTTCCCATGAGAATATAAAATTAAATGGGATAGGAACCATGTTTGATTTCTTTACTACTTTATCACCAGTGCTTAGTTAGCATAGTACTCAGCACAATAAATACATATCAATATTTTTGAAGAGAAGAGATTTTATTTGTGAAGAGGAAAAGGAAACGGGAGAAGATAAATAGCTATCTTGATAATACTTAATCAGGGCAGGGAGTTTCGAAGAGATGGAGGACTCCCACGTCAATTTTTTTTTAAACATCAGTGAATATTGGATATATTGGTATCTGTATCCTATGTGTTTTGACAGTCTACAAAGTTTTTAACTCTCTTCTCTGTTTCTGGAATTGTCTCAGTCAGATGACCTCTTGTGGAGACTCTGCCTAGTTTCCAGTTCCTCTTGCTTGTTACCAAATCGGCTTCCTTAATTAACAGCATTAACTGAACTTCATAAAGAGGGTTGCTAAGTTCTAGAAATCATAAGGACACACTCATGGCTGATTTCCTTGATTAAATATTCCCTTTATGTTAATACATGCCTGAAACTAAACTGCTTGTGATATGCCTGTACACGTGGCCGTGGTAGATGCCTGTACCTCCAAACAGGCAGAATAAATTTAGAGAAAGGAAGTGTTGCTTCTATCTTGCACTATTTTATTTATTAAAAGTTTCTTTCCTCCCTCTTCCTTCATCTCTCCCATCTCCCGTATTTTCTTGATGTAGTGGTAAATGGCAGTCTTACTTTTCTCTCGTTGCTGAGACAAAATACCCAACACCCAGACTTAAGGAAGGGAAAGTTTATTTAGCTTACAGTTTGTGGAGGTTTCAGCCCGTAATTGGCTGGCTCCAAGGCAGGGTGGCACATGGCAGAGGGCAATGTTCATGGTTGCAGAAGATAGCAAAAGCAACAAAAGCAAAAAGGGGGGAGTGGCAGAGAGCAAGGCTCTTTCCCTTCCTTATATTGTATGCAAACTACCCACCCCAGGGCCAGATGTAGCACTCACATCCATAATCCCAACATTGGACCATGAATCAATCAAAAACTCTAGAAGCCCACACCCATGACTACATGAGGCTTTGGGGGGACATCCAGACACAAACCATAACAGTGGCCATGTCAGAATTGATATTTATATTCTCTGGGCTTATAATTCCAAATACTCTGCCTTCTTTTGCCTTTCTAGGAGTCATAAAAATGAGAGTAGATATTCTATAAATTCCAAATATCTAAAAACTCAACTTTACCTTTTGAAGCATCAGATATTTATCATTATTTTACAATGTCATTAGTCTTTACAAATATTTAGAAATTTTAACAATTTTAAAACTTAAACAACTATTTTATTTTAATCATAATACATATAGGACACATTAAAATATACTTTTGAATTATTTTAAGTATTCACAGTTTTAGTTCTGAAATCATTCATTTTAAAGCTGCGGTAAGGGTCTTTGATAATGTCATTTTTATATTTCTGCTTTCCAGATAACCAGCTACCAAAACCTGAGGTAAAATAGTAACTCAGTGGCCTCCAAGAATTTGGAACACAGAAGAGATAAAAATACCGTTAAGATTGGTACATGAATCACAAAGC
Organism: Chinchilla lanigera; assembly: GCF_000276665.1. Lineage (NCBI taxonomy): Eukaryota > Metazoa > Chordata > Mammalia > Rodentia > Chinchillidae > Chinchilla > Chinchilla lanigera. The sequence continues at coordinate 12,613,245 of NW_004955448.1, read as the reverse complement.
AGAATACTGCAATACAAAGTGAGAGAATAAACTCAGAAGCAACATCAAGGAAAACTTTTGGAGAAAAGACTGCATTGTCCTAGATTCTTGAAGAGTCAGTGAAAGAGGTGAAAGCTAAAGTCTGCAGTATACTGGCTGCCAAAAGATGTGCTTTATTTTTTATTTTTTTGTTTACTTTCTATCACAGCCTTTGGGGAAAAAGTTGGAAAAGTTAATAATGTTGCAAGGAAATTCAGACCATGAGCAGCATCTAGTTTCCATCCTGTTCACAGCAAGGAATGCATTTAGACGTATCTGAGAACCATTGAGTGTTTCAACCTCAGGCAGAGCTTCTGGACAGCAAACAGGGAAAGGAGCTGGAAGTACAGCAGGGGTAAGTATTTTTTCCACTTTTTTGGACTTGACAGTGTTTATTTTTAAAGCCAGCAGACTTTACATGACAGCACTTTTGTCACCTCAGGCAAGTGAGCATTACACAGTCTTAGGTACCAGCCATGATGTCCCTATTTCCCTAATGAATAGGGGACTTCCTGAGGAAGGGCAACAGACTTTTCTAAAATTCTAATTCTACTACAAATATGAAAAGGGAGAAATTCAAAGAAGGAAAAAATGATGAGTTATGTGATTTTATAATTATTCTCAACTTCTAATTTCAACCTAACTTTACAAACTCTTGCACATAGTCAGTGTTCAACAAATACTAAATAAATTATACAGCAAGTCAATATTTGGAAATATTTCAGTGAACTATATGATAGTTCATGAGTGACCAATGTCACTAACATTTAAATAATTCTCAAATGCATTTAATTTTTGAGAATCCTTAATTAAAGCAGAACTGAAGATCGTATCCTCATTTATCAAAGTGAAATGTGGACCATTTAAATGTTTAAACTAAATCATAGTATTTTTTCAGACTATAGCCAGAAATCTCTGAATTAAAAGTATAAAATAACTAAAATGTGTCTTCCTTCCTGAATCTGTTATTTCAGGAAATTTTTGTATACAAATGCCTCCGTCAGACACCATGGAATTTAAGTTTCACCATTTTTTTACCTAGAATTTTCATTCTTTTGTATTCTGAATCCCTGCACTCCACTGTTTTTACACATTTAAATTGTATCCATCATTTATATCATTTATTTTGGAGCTCCAAAGAGGTCATATGTTCAACCAATCCCTCATTTGCTAAGGAGAGAACATCTCCTGATGCAAGAGGTACATTTTACCTGAACTTTGATAAATTTTCCATTTTTAACCCAAGGGAAACAAACCAAATAATTGTTCAGATTACATTTTGGGGGAGGATTGGCATGGAATACAGGGGGGAAACTGAGCATTAGAAGAAGAGCAGCAGGCTGTCTGCAAGGTTTATTTTAACAACTGCCCAAGGGAATTTCCTCCTGTTATGTTGCTCCACTTAGTTCTGTATCAGAATATGCCCAGAAAAGTCCTAGATCATCAAGTTCCATTCTGCCGCTGAACGGCTGAAGAGCTAGAACAAGTCATCAAGATTCCACCCAATCAAGCAGAAACTAAGTCATATACTCATCTGTATCGCAATAGCGGTGGCTTTAACATGACCATGCATTCTGAGACTCCATTGCAATCTGGTGATTGTCTTTTTTGCTCAAGTCTAGGCTGATTTCTTTGGCTAAAGTCTACAGCCAAAATAATGATGGGAAGCTCTTGACTCAGACTTTAAGAAGACTGACAGCTTCTGCTTTGCTCATTTGGAGCTTTAAGCTAGCTTAAAAAATGTTGGGCGACCATGATGGAGAAGTCTTCAGAGCCATCTTCCTTCTGTCCCCACAGAGATTCCAGGCATTGGAGGGAAACTACTCCACCACACAGAGAAGTATCAGCTTCAGGGCACTCCCAAATTCCCAGCCCATAAAGTGCACAAAGTAGTATACAATGGCTGTTATTTTGAGCCAGTGAGCATTGAGATATTTTTAATGCAGCAACTAATAATGAATGGCATGGCACATTGTATCATTTTTGGCAGGCTGAATAACCTGTTTTTGTATTCTCCTGAGAGAACTCTAATCTGTTTCAAAGCAATTCATACAAATTTTGTGCAGAGTTTGAAACCTGTATGGACATCAGATTTTGAGGATCTCCTCTAAAGGACAAGCGTCTAGCCATGTCTTTGAACAAACTTCTACATTAGCAAATAAAACAATTATGAATTGTTATGCTCTAATTATCTAATGAGCAGAGAATGATTGTGAAGGATGAAGTTAAACAATGTGTGGAGACCTCTTCCATAAAGTATAAAATACAATTAAAAATAAATTCTACTGTGAAACTTTTATGAGCAGTCTTTTCCATAAAATACTTTAGAACGGAAAATTTATTTTAGCCTGGATCCAGAATAAATACCAAAAAATGCAATGTTGTTATGAGACTATTACCTTTCAAACAAATGAATATCAGACAAAATACGAAAGATTTCAAATATATCTAAAGAAAGAGAAGTCAGTTTTATGAAAATAATTTCACAGGTCTTAAAGTTTACACAGTTAAAATTTATCAGTAATGACAGCATGGTGGCAGATGTCTATAATCTCAGAACTCTGCAAGGCTGAAGCAGGAGGACTGCAAGTTCAAGCCAAACCTGAGCAACTTCGCAACTTAGTGGGATTTTGTCGCAAAATAAAACAACACTAAAAGGATACCTTAGTGAAAAGACCCTGGGTGTAGTCCCCAAGAGAGGAAAGGCCAGGCATCAAAAAGGGAGGGGAGAGATAGAGAGGGATAGGAAAGGAAGAGGGGGAGGGGAGGGAAGACAAGGCAGGGCAAGGCAAGGCTCTCTGATTAGTAAGCGTTTCAGTGTATGTAAATTACAAATCATGTAAGATACTGACATTATTTTTCTTCTGAAAGCCTGGAATTTTCACATACAATAGCCAAAATTATCTATAGGTTGAACCCTTGCAAAATCCTTGGGTTCATCTTCATGAGCTTCACCAAAATGCAAAAAATAGAAAATATTCACTGTGGTTAACTCTGAGTATGCTCATGAGTTTTGTATAGGTAAAAAATGTGTGAACTTATTAACAAAATATGCACAGAAAAATTACAAAGGTATAGACATTATACTAAGCGGCAGGACTTCACTGATGAACAAGGCACAATAGCGTGTTCTTAACTTTTGAGAAGAAAATTATTATTCTTCAATATAAACTATGCTGCAGTCCCAATTGAAGTTTGATGATTGTTTTATAATCTCTTAGCATTTAGGATCAGTTGAAACAAGTTTCCTTGGTTTTTGCGCTCTGGCCATTAACTGAGCAGATTGTATCACCGCAGACCCAGTAGGTTTTCATTGGTAACTGTCCTCCCAGGCCTAAAGGCAATGTGTCCACCTGATTATAGGTCATGCGCTCTAATCCCAGTGGAATAAACATGTGGTGTTCACGAGCCATTTTCAGCCAAGTAGATGGGAACAATGCTGAGGAAATAGAAAGCACCACATAGAGGGGATCGAGGTAGATGCGTGGGTGCATGGAACAGATCTGTCTTCAAAGCGCGAGGTCGTGAGTTCAATTCCCGGTACCGGAAGAAAACCAAGATCTGTCTTCAGCTCTGCACAGCCCACCAGAGCAGATACATAGAAGAAGTGAATTTATTTGGACTAAGGCTCTACTATTTGATCTCTGTTAAAGCATTCAAATCAGTATCTTCACGGGTATTATATTTGCAAATGTTACTGAAAGAAATTTCACAAAATAATATCTATTTTGGGCCAGAGATTTAGCTCAGGGGCACAGCACGTGTCTGGCAAGTGCAAGGTCCTGAGTTCGATTCCTGGTACCAAAAAAAAGTAAAAAAAAAAAATCTATTTTAACAAAATGATGAGCCCTCTGATATTTTCTATTCTATTCTATTTTAATTCTAATTTAGTGTATTAAAATTATATTATTATCAAGTAACAGATGGCAACTTGCAATACAAAAGCCTCTAAGTGACCCACTGCACACATAGATGGAAACATCATACTGTACTTCATATATATGTACAGATATTATGTGTCCAAATATTTTTAAACATATAAATTTGAGTCACATGTTTAAATAATGGCATGTTTGTGTGGTTGAATTAAATAAATGTCTGTAAATCTATCTACAGATAACATCTGCTTGCTGCAAATTCAGAATCTCAAATGGAAAATAGCAGGCTAGTGAATGCAAGGGACTCTTCACTTCCCAGTCAGTGGAGCTGTGTGTGTGGCATGCCAAACAATCAAAAGCACACCCAGGGGAGAAGGGTCCTCAGTACAAGAGCGCTCGGTATCCTGGTCTCTAAATTTATAAGGTTGCTTTCTGAAGCAAGGGGACAAAAATGTGAAAATGATAATTAATAAAATGACCATGTATAATATTTTTTAAAAAACTCTTAAGCCACCCTACCACTTTGATAGGACAATAAGTCACATTCATGAAAAGTCACTAAGGCTATCACAGGAAATGAAGCAGGATACAGTGGTTCATCTTTACTTTTAATGTTTTATTTTTAAACTTCCTTTTGGATCTTAATATTATGCATTGGTTCATTTCATCAGCTCTCATAGGTTGGGAAGAAGCAGGAGCTGCGCATCAGAATAAGTACCAAAACCTCACATTTTCTTCATTTTCTTTGGCCATGATCTATGAAAATGTGCTCAGAGAGCATAACAAAGGGTACTTGATGTAACCTTTTGCTTGTTTGTAGGAAAAGGGATATAGAATTGTTATTCACAAATTGACCTTGAATTTATGGATACTTAGGAATGAAAACACACAAGATGGAGAAGTGCAAGTAACTTTCCTCACTTCTGATGTCCTCTGTCATATAGCAGGTTTTCTATCTTTATCAACCACATTGTTTCTCTGCAGTTTATAAACTCTTCCCTAAAAATATTACTAAAATAATTTAAACCACTTGGACCCAATGGAATATGCATGGTCACTGTTACATTTGTTGTCTCAGGTTGGTAAAACTTGGGATTTGCTGGAGGCCTTGAGTGTTTGCATGTAAGAAAACAAACATATCAGAGTTGTAGATGGCGAAGGAATAAAACAGCAATAAATTTTAGGGCAGAATTTTAGGTAATTCTGTGACGGTCTCCTTCTGTTGCATTTCAACATTCTAATGCCCCCATTTGGTTAGATTTCTGCCATTTCTTGTTGATGTAGTGTGGTTGGCAGTCATAGTAATACCTTTCTCAGGCTTTAGAAATAGTCACTTGATACAGGTCCAGAAAGATAGTGTCCTGGACTGCTGGTATGTTTTTATTAGCCTATTGGTAGGTAACCCAAGTATGCCAAATCATATTGTTTTCTGGCATTGTTATATTTTATAAGAGAAGACATGTTTTCCATTCTCTGAATACTCTTTTGAGAGATAGGAAATTGGATCTTCTAAGTATCATTTTTGCTGCCATGTAGATAAAGTCTGTTTACAAAATTAATGTAAATGAAGACAGTAAGAAAGATTTCTGATAGCATTGAGACCCTGATTCGGACCTACAATTCTGCTGTGCCTATTCAGTTGCTTCACTTGTTCTCTAACTTCATGAATTCAGATGTATAACTTTTTACATCAGTTTATTTCATTGAGTTGTTGCTACTGATAAAATTCCAATGTTTAAGGCATAGTCACAGGTAGATATGAGTACAAAAGTTGCTACATTCTACAGAAGTTAAGCATTCTACAGGATTTTATAATTTTATGAAAATATGTTGGCTGACATTATTAAGGAAGCACCTCTCAGACTGCTCCTGATGGTATCTACAGAAATCCCCATGGGACACAGAGTAGAGATCCAATCGCAATTAGGATGGAAGAATTGAATTCTTGCCACAAAAATACATAGTACTTCACAAAACCCACAGGGAAGGAAAGACATTCATGACTATCCTTGTAAGGGGTATAAGAAATTATTAGAGAACACTGAAACTATTTAGGATTAGAGTATGATTTTTAAACATGATGTATATTTCTGGAGAGTGTTTGAAATAGAAATCTGTAGAACTCTAAGCTATTCGTGTTTTCTCTATGCAACATCCACTATTACTAGTAATGCTACCATTAGTAAGTCAAATAATTATTTCCTGAAAGTAAAATTTCCTTCAAACTTGCCTGGTTCCACATTTTGGCCCGATCACTTTATTATTATTAATTTTGGCTGGTATTAGAGCCAACTAATTTTATCTTCTGCTAATAAGTCTTCTAGCCTTGTAGATGCTAATGAGCACATTTCTATTAAAATTAAACTGCGTTTTCATATTTTTAAAATTATAACATATAGAAATAAGCTTAGTGCTGAGATTTCCCAAATGATCTTCACAGTGCAGACATTTGAAATATAATTTTCAGTATATGAGCAATTTCCATGCTAGTCTGGTTTTCTTTGTAAGAACTGACTCTCAAAATTTCAGAGTTCCAATTTCTGGCTTCTATTTCTGAAGCAAAATAATAATAAAACCATTTTGTAGACACCCTTAGTTCACATTGGCTCAAAACCTCTTAAACCATCTCTACATACTAAGCTCTCATATTGTGCACACACTTTCCTGAGGCTAAAAAGTTACAGTTCCTAACTGGACCTGTAGCAAGGAGGCATCCATAGGATTTGTGTTTACCAATTCCACTTCCTCCACTACGATGTGGGAGGGAGCAGCGGCCAGCAGGGTGGGGCGGGGATCTGCCGCCCCTGGCTAACCCCGCGGGCCCATCACTGAGGGATCAGCCTGGAGCGTCCCTCTGTGGCAACGCTGTTCTGTGACGTGGGCGAATGCTGGCTTCACTCAGTGTGACACCCAGTTCTTGCCTCTCTGTTCATCTCAGAGTCCATGAGAAATCAGAGATCATCACAGACCACCCTTCTGCTTAAATTAATTAATTAAATTTAATTAAATTCCTGAAATTAAGGAGAAACAAGTATAGGAGGAAAGTTAAAACAGAAAGAAAAAAACACCTCTACAGTAAGTAGAAAAGAAATTTTATACCTATTTCATAAATGAGCAAATCAGAGGTAAATTTTCCATGTACCAAGAACAGATGTAATATACTATATTAAATAAATATACATGTGAAGATACTCTAACCTTTATTTACTACACAAATGAAAGATGCTGTGATTGCTATGTGTCCTAAAATAATTCTAGCCTATGGTTCTCCATACTCGTGTTATGTGCTCTTTAAAAACATATATATGCATTTTTAAAATGTATAAATATGCCAGAATATATGACCTTTCTTTTTGTCCTACCACCTCTTTTATAATGATTTAGCAATAATGGCTATTTCTGTTTGTTTGTTGTTGTTGTCATTGTTGTGTTTGTTTGTTTGTTTGTTTGTTGTCTTTTTGAGATAGGCTGTCGCTCTGCAGTTCAGGCTAGCCTTGAGCTCACTTTGCAGCCCAGGTTGGTTTCGAACTCATAACGATCCTCCCAAGTGCTGGGATTACAGGCGTGCGCCACCATGCGTGGCCAATAATGGCTATTTCTGGGCGTAATAATAAAACACACTTTTCCCAAAGATTTTAAATATTATATTTGAAATTGTTCAGCAAAAGGCACAACACAGGGTGATATAAGATCACAACGTTTTCAGTTAAGTATGAAGTGAGAAAGCAAGAATGACTCTAACAATCACAAGCATCTCAGAAGCAGCCCTGCTTGATGCCCTGCTGAGAGGATGTCCACGTGACACCGGCAGGGGAGGTACCCTCGTGACAAGGCACACTGACACACAGACATTACAATGCACGTAAGTGAGAATAGTCCGTCCCCAAGGATTCAACTACAGACAAGAATTTTCACTCTTTTTAAAAAGAGTAAACGCGTACACATACATCAACAGAAGCCCTAATATGAATAGTTAGGCTACAGTAACTAATCAGGAGCATAGAAACAATGTAATAGGGGTTTTGTCTAAAGTAGAGTATCTTAGATATGATTCAAGAGAACAATATTGATGAATTACATGAGTTTTAGAACGAACATATTTCTAGAAATATTCTTTTTCATGTGTAAAATGACATTAATTTACCTTTAATTTCTCAACTCATTACACAAAAGGTTGTGATAACAATTGCCCTCTCACGCCTACAACCTCCTCCTCACAGGCTTTCTTACAGACGCGCCCTCCCTGCTGCAAAACTGTTGTCTGCTTTTCTTTGCCTATTTCTAGATCTAGTTTCTGCTTTCAGTTTTCGTTAGCTATGAGAAACTTCACTGCGATTACATAGGATCTCTGTAGTTAAAGTGCCATCTTGTGCCAAAGAAAAGCATCTCAATATATATGAGTATATTTTAAACACTGGCAGGATGTTTGTTTTTTTGTAATAGTGATATATCAAATGTGTATGCATCATAAAATTAAATTGTTTAAATATGAACATAATAATAATAATATCTGTAGTTGGCTTTGTTTTATTTTGGTAGGAACCTCTATCTGAAAGTTGAAATCATGCATTCTGCATGCACACGACTGCATTCTGTGCCTTGTTATTGCAGTGCTATCAGCATAAAATGGATGCTGTGGACCTTGTGCTCTCACACAATAGTAAAGATTGTTTAAGACTCAAGTAATGGTTCTTTCAGGACCAAGGGCAAATCCTAGTCTCTCTAATAAACTTGTACTGCCTGTCCCGATCAGGCCACCTGGAACTGATCCATTCCATTTCAAGAATTTAAATGGCAGCAGTGCTCAAAACATTGTACCCAGGAGACAAAGCCAATGCCAGCGCACGCTGGGCTGCCAGCGCACCGTCAGCAATGGCAGGAGTTCCGTGCAGCAAACAGAATGGTTTCGTGCATTTCGCCTGACAGCTTTCAAAAGCAATCTCAGGGGACCAGCGAGAGATTTATAATACCGGTCGTACTGAAAATGCCATGATGCTACTGGCTGGGACATAGGGTTTTCATTGATTTGATATTATAATTTCTTTAATTAATAATGTTTAGGTTGAAAATTTGAAAAGAAATCTAAAATTAAACCATATTCTTAAGGTCCAGCAAGTAACTGAGCCTTTGAAATGATATCACAAAATGCATTCAACCATCTGGAATGTGAAAATACATCTCTCCTATAATCTCATCCGTGTCAACAGAAAGAAAAGTTACTAGCATAAGGATGGAAGTCTAAAGGGAGAGTGAAATAAAACAGAATTCCAAGAAAGCCTGATTTGGGGTCAGTGAAGCTGATGGATTCTTCGATAACTAAAGTTTCTTGCTGTCCAAATACAGGGCTAACATATACTGAAAAGATTTGTTAAACAATCCTGTTTCTTCTTCTAAAAGGTCACACAGATGAATATATTCCATTCTACTTTGTTAATTCCATTTCCAGACTTTGTCACATTTAAATCCTAAAAAGTATTTGAATTGTAACACAATTCTTACAGAGATCAATAAAACTACATAATAGAAAAATAAATATATCTTTGAGAGTATTTTAGTCATTTTGGTGCATTGAGGCACATGTAAATTCGTAGTTTCTAAACATGAGGCACGTACCTGTAAGAGGCCATAGAGATGGAAAGATCTCCTTGCGTTCCAGACAGCCTCACCTGACCTTGACCTGTCTCAAAAAACAAAAACAAAACAAAACACATAGTTAAAAGCCTGACTATATTGGTCAGTTTCCCATTTCCATACAAAATGCTGTATGATTTTTGTTGTTTTTGCTTTGTTTTGTTTTTATCTATGTTGTTGGTATTTTGCTATTGTTCTCTTTTTTATTATTCTCGTTAATAAAAAGACTGACTTGTAGCTTTATTTTTTATAACTAACTCTTCTTATTAAGCTCTTATTGCCTGTCCACTTTCCACTGAGCAATTTTAAAAATCTTATTCAATACTACTAACAGGTGGGACTCAGCATAGGAAGGCATATTTCTGAAACCTGATGTGTACCCGATGCTTCTAATAGTACTGTTTTTTTTTTTACTCCTGCTGAAACAGGAATCAACTTCCACAGCCATGGGAAAAAAAAAAAAAAGTGCTATTTTTTGATAATTAAGAAACTGTTACTTCCATTAAAAGTATTGCAGCATTTCAATAGAATAAACTTGTATGTCTCATGCATAGTTTAACTTAGAGAATATAAATACTAATGGCAATTTTTGATTAACTTCTTCCTAACAATTAATTAAATGGCTTATTAGTTTTCATTCTGCTGCTAAATATTTTAGACTGTGTGGCTGTGAGTTGAGTTTGGTGTAATCAACTGTCCCAGGCATATCCACTAGTGCCCTAGAGATTACTTCGCTCTATTTAAAATAGCTTTCCACTTGGATTGCCCCTTTTCTCTTACACAGTCTAATATCTGCAGCAGGAACTGTGGCTTTGGTAGTAGAGATATAAAAGAGTGATGCAGCAGAAGCATCTCAACTGCTACAAGATGTGGACCTTACGCTCCTCCTACATCAGCTATATTTCCTCATAATATTTCCATCCCTTTCCCTTGTTTAAAGGGAAAGGTTGAGACTGGAGAGTTGGAGTATATTATCTTATGACTAGATGATCCATATTCTACCAGTCTTTTAAAAAATGTAAAAGAAAATTCTGATTTATATGCAGAAAGGCAGATGCCGTTGTGTGGATTTTCAAAAGACACTACTAGATTACAGATAATTGTGAATGGGAAAAGAATCCTTCTCTTTGTTATGAGGTCACTATTTACTCCTATAGACATAACACTTGGTTTGGTAGAAGAGGATGTATAATTAACAGTTACTGAAGACCTTGACCATATAATTCATACTTGCTTTTGGTAGCCATATTTACCTATTAGAAAAAAGTTTTTTAGAAAGTCTCTCTTTGCACCCTTCTCTCACTCTTTTACATATATTTTACATAAATGTATACGTGCATTTTTAAGAGTATTTCTGCTGTGACTTGTAAAACATAGTGTGGAGGGCATGGGATCCAATGTAACTCATTTCTATCCAGAAAAACTAACAGTACAATGTGCTGAACGTCTGACTACGCCCAGGGTCATACAGCAAAGAAAGAGAAAATGAAAGCTATTTCCAACATACCCATGCTTATATACTATCATTGATTGGTTTTCAATTTCCTTAAGCCCAACCCTAACTACAGCAAGGGACAATGTGTCTGCCCTTCTGAAGCTTCTGACACAAAAGGATCAAAACACATAACCATACCCTTGAAAAAAAGGGGAAAATGTGCTTATCTCACGTTGCCTAATTTGCCTCTAGAAATGATTCTATCAAGACAAGTGGCAGTTTCTCCTAACAGTGTAATCCGCATTTCCCCTCCTCTCTTTTCCTTCAAACTATGAAGATTAAAATAAGAAGCTGTGAAGTGAATTTAAACAAAAATACCTGAAATGGAAGGACTTGTGCATTGTAAAGAAGTATACCGGCACTTTGAGTTTTGTTCAAGAGATGGAGCTCTTCTTGGACCAGGAACAAGGTGCAGGCCAGGAAATTGTTCACCTCGTGTTCACTGTTCTTGTCTTCTGCGGACAGTTCTCTGAGCCTGGCACTGGGCTAGACACCGAGGAAGGGCAAGTAAGCGTGATCTCTTCATGTCCAGTGCTTACAGCACAGGGCAGAATGTCAAAGGAGCAAAAAAGATAGCTAGTTCCCAGCCTGACCCAGAAGGGGGCTTAAGAGGGCTCCTGCAGGAGCTAGATAAACTAAGTACAGAAATAATGGGATTTACCCAGACAGAAAGGGCCAATGCGGAATCAGTGGGGTCGGAGCAGAGCTCATACTCTAAAGGACAGAAGTCAGAAGCAATAGGAGGGGCTGGGGATTTAGCTCAGTGGCAAAAGCGCCTGCCTGGCATGCGCAAGGTCGTGAGTTCGGTTCCCGGTACCGGAGGAAAAAAAAAAACAAAACAAAAAAAAAAAAAAGAAGCAATAGGATAAAGTTGGTACAGGAACTGGGAGTTCACGCAGAGCATTTCTACTTTAACACACAGATTATCACATACTTTGGGGTTATTTTGATAGTTTTTCTTACAAGGTTCTGGTACAGCATCATAGTTAAGAAGCCGTGAACTGGTTTAGTTGAAGTTAAAATTAGGAAGTTTGATACTCAGAGTAAAACATATGACTTCATAGTCTTTACTACTTTCTGCAGCCCTAATTTAATCACAGTCCTCAGACGAGGTTTCTGTCACAATGCTTCTTTCCTTTACATCAATGGGAGTAACTGCAAGAACTTCTGCCTGATACTTTCAGACATCTAGCTTGAGTAGACTCTAAAAAATATTTAAAACCAATTATAAGGATAGTAACAATCCTATGTACTTTTATAGGCAATAGCAGTTCCTTTCATCCCAAATATCTGCTGCCCCACTTTGAAGATGAATTTCAAAGCCAGTTCCAAAAACTATTGGAGTATGCATAACTGTCAATTTTTTATTTTGACTTTATGAAACATATCTTTGAATTTTTAATAAAGTGTTAGAGTGGATAAAAATGACTGGCAGATGCATGTGTTTTCCTTCAGCCATCTGTCAAATGACTGCCCCGTGAAATTCGACTCTACTGTCTATAATTTGGGAGAAAAATTCATCTTTAGAAAAATAGATTTCACACTGGAATTCTGTTTTAATCCTTTTATTGAAAGTTAGATATAATCACTAACTTATCTCTATTTGCTGTGTGCTTTGTTTTCCTCCAAATGTATATTGATAAGTAATTTTTCAACTTAATTTCTTTGTCTGGCGGTCTCGTCATTTTTCTTCCTCTTATCCTGGCAGTTACAGAAATACATACACACCCAAATGCACACACACGCAAACACAGATATGTTCGGATCTTTGCACTTTCTACTCAGACAAAATCACTTCAGGTCAACTTTACTTTTACTGGTAGACTTAAAATGAATATCTAAATAAAAATTAGAAGAAATTAAATTGTTATTTGCCTAACTATAAATAAGTTTTCATAGTAAATGTAAACTAAATGTAATAACCCTTTTCCTGTATTTTCAACCGTTCCCTTCAAGTTGATGTGCAGCGTATTTCTTACCCTTGATTGTTTAAAATCTTGTTTGGAATAGCAGTATGCTGACATGCTTCCTGCTGCACACTGAATGAATATGTGACCTTATATTCTGATCTAAATTACTGAAGAAAATTCAAATAAAAATTAAGCCTTCTTTAGATATTCATACCATGAGGCAATTAAAATGATTTGGAATAATTACAGTCTGTATGCTATGTTCGTTTTTTACCAAGTGCTGAACAAAATTATCCCAGCCCTTTGTAAGATAAGTAGGCAACAACACTTGTTTCATTGCAATAAGTGCATCTAAACAAAATATCCTAAAGCAAAAAATAAAACCATTAAGAATGTGTGATAATAATAACTATTTCTGTAGTTCACTATTGCATTGCTTTCTAATAACTGAAGTGATCACTTTTCTAGGTGAAAATATTAGTGTGAAAGTTAAAATTAATTCAGAGTTTGATACCCCTAAGAGTTTATGTCATACAGAAGACTATAAATGTGCTGACTCTTTGCTTTTGCTAGATTATGCTTTGCAAGATCTTACAGAAAACATATCTCGTCATCTACAAAGCAATCCACAAAAGTGGCTTTCAGTAAGTGATGGGGAATATTTAAACAGATGCAAGACTCTCTACCATATCGGGCAGCTTCTAAAGTCTCTCACAGCAATACCCAAATGATGAGGACAAGTTGCTGGTACCTAGAATGATGGACCAAGGTAGATGTCAAGTTACTTTTGTGTCACTTAGACACAGTACCCGTCATTCACCATTTAAGAGGAAAGATGTATTTGGGCTCACAGCTGGTAGAGGTCTGAGTGCACAGTCCCTGGCTCCAAGGCAGGGCAGCAGGGCAGAGGGGCTGGGAGGAGAGAAGGAGCTCGGAGAGTGCAGTGGGAAGCTGAGAGACAGGGAAAGAATGGGGAGGGGAGAGATTAACCCAGCCCGCAGCCCCCACAACTAACTGCCTCAAACCAGTCTGCACCTCTGGAAATCACAACTATGCATAAGCACATCAGTGCTTAATCCATGACCCAATCACTTCCCCCACGTCCCACATACACGAGCATGAGGCTTTGGGGGGACATTCAGAAAGAGACCACACCAGTACTTATACGTGCTTTCAATTTAGTGCCATTGTGAGCAGCTGCAGCTCTCCAGAATATTTACTATCTCTTACCTCAGTTTTCACGGTTCCCAAAGGCAGAGGTGTGAAAAATCCTGAACTATTTTCTAGACAAAACCTAAAAAATGGCAATTTAAGACAAATGTCTTTCTATTACAGCGTGTCTAAGAACTTAGGCAAAATAATTATTTTAAGAGAAATAACTTCAGGAATACATTCATAGAGAAAAATAAACCTAATATCTATGATAAAAAATCAGAAACCAGAGCAAAAATACTCCAGTGAAATGAAAATATGATTACACACTTCTATTTATAAATGAGTTAGCATATTTGATATTAGATTTACATTTTAAAGTAAAACAACATCCTTTAGAGCATTTGATACCCACATACTACTAGCTATTAGAATTTTAAGTACATTTTAAAGAGAAGTCCTTAAATTTTTTTTTCCATGATTCCTGTAATTTCTGATTCACTGAATTCCTTCTTCTGCTGATACAATACCTTTATAAATACTACTTTAAATAAGGTAATGTAGCAATGGTTTTGACTGTCATAATAAGATAAACAGTAATAATAAGCAAACAATAAATTAAAGAATAACAACACATTTTAAGGACATTAGGACTTAACACTTAAAACTACTTTCCATAGAACATCAAGGGTGGCGTTGGTTTTGGCAAAAACAATGTTATTGGAGAACACGTAGAGTGACATTAGGGAGTGTTATGTCCAAGAGAATTTACAAGCTACTTGCTGTTATTACTACAACTATGATTTTTGTACAAGTTTTTGCAATAATAAAAAATTAAATACTAACGGAGAAAAATAGATACAAATAAGTATCTACACATTTAAGTGCATATATACATACATAAATACAGATAGCAGTGCCAAGCTTTAGAAAAAGACCTTTTTATGTTTAAGAAAACAGAATAACAAAGAAATATTTTAAAGACTCTGTTACACTTTCAAGGGAAGGATTCCCAGTGTGTGCATTCCTTTATTAATGACTGGGAGATAAGAAATTGCTTTGTCATATCTGAAAAAATTCAAGAATCCTCAATCATTTGTCCTATCTATTAAAAAACCTAACAACACATAAAACAAGCTACACCGGCATAAAAAGGAAAATAGCAAGAATCAAGCCTGGTGGTTTGGTATAGTTTTGTATGGGTATGTGTGTATCTTGGCATTAAAACTCCCTGAGAGTGTGATGGTTTGATTTATAAAAAGTAGCTGAAACAACAGGAAAAAGGACACACAATGACATGCTTTTTAAAGGAAATTTTTTTCCGTATTTGTGTGATGGTTTATATCCAGGGGGTTCCCAAGGGTCTTGTGTACTCACTGTATTATGGAGGCTTATATCTGGCTCGTTAGTAGATAAGGTCTGGCCTGCCTAGATGGGTCATAGGGCAAGGCCTGGAAAGTTGATCTCTCTCCTCGTCCCTTCCCTCCATCTTTCTGTGCTTTCTGGATGTCAAGCCATGAATAGCCCTCCTTTGCAGGGTCCATTTGCCATGCCATTCTGCCTTGGAGCCAGGCAACTGGGCTAAAACCTGCAAACTAAGGCAAGCAAACCTCTCCTTCTTTGAGATGCAGGAAACAGGTACTGTGTCTCAGGGAGGAGAAAGTGACTACACAGTGATGTAAAAATGCATCGTACCAAGATTGATCTTCTTCTTTACTTAATAAATATAAGATCAACCAATAGAAAAATGAACTCAGAAGAATTTCTAAGGAAAAACTTTTTAAACCATTACTTTTAGATATATCTTTTACATAGTAAGAATTACATTTCTCTTCATGATAAATTCCTGAAGTTTTCATTTTGAAAAATAAATTGTTTTTCTAAAACTTGTGTTCAGAGTCAAATATTTAACATTCTAGACTTACAAAACTGTTCAGAATGTCCATTAATATACGTGAATTTTGGAGAAGAATATATGTTCAATTATCAATCAAAACAATCTGAGTTTTTCTTAACTTTTTACCTATATTTGAAATCCACCATAATTTCTAATATCACTGAGCAGTATTTATGGCAAAACCATTTTAATCTCAACTTTCCATGTATTTCCTTCCATTTGTTTTCAAATACAATAGTCGTATCATTCTTTTTGAGAGAATAACTATCTCAGACACGTTTCTTCTCATTTTCTGCCTAATTCTTTCAAACGATGCCCTAAAGTGGCTCTCTCTGACAGAGACTGACAGAGTGACAGGTGTTGTCAGCAAGAAGTCCGATGACTGAGATGTGTTTGTCTTCTAATAGATCCACTAAAGCATAAAGGAGAGGCAAAGCAGCAGGAGCGTGTGCAACTTGGAAAGCCTTTGGCAAACCCCTTTGCAAGATGTGAAATCTCTGAATATTCTAATTGAGGCGCAGACACTTGCAGTCTGCACTGTTGTGTTCTTAAAACCCTCAGCCAAGTTGCCTACTAACATATTATTATCTAGAAGCAGTGATACATATCATAATGAGACCCAGCTCCATCGCATTTTTTTGTGCTTCCAAAGAAGCGGTGGTCGAGTGTAGTTAGTAAGCGACATAAAAATTTATCTTCAAGGAATGTTATCTCTTATTTCCTCTGCAACTTTTGAAACTGTGCTGTGAATATCTTCACAGCGGCACACATCTCAAGCCCGCTGCGGGTCGTTACACCCTCAGCAGGACTTCCTCCCCGCTTCCTCCCACCTTCACTTAGTTCCCCTAAGAAAACCCTATGTGCTGTGTGTTCATTTCCTGCAGCCCTTGGATCCTGAATGTATCTCAGCGGAAACTGACCGGTTCTGTAATAAGCAACTTCTGCAATTAGCCACACTGTCACCTGTGATAATACAAATTCTTCTTTGTAATCCTAATCATCAGCTGTCATTCAATCATGCCAGGTGCTTGGCGAAACACTCAGTGGAATTTTTCATCCATCTGTCCAGTCTTAGAAATGATATCGTATTACTTTCCTTTGTACACAGGTTATCTTTAAATAGGCCATGTGCGTAACAATAGAATGTCCTGGCTTCTTGCAGAGTGGAGAGGGACAATATACTATACATTTTGTAAACTGAGGTCTATTCCTATAATACTGAGGTCTAGTCTATACAATACTGAGGTCTATTCCTATTTAGATTTAGTCCAGCGATTCTTCAGTGTACTTATTAAAGACATCAAACACAAATTAACAAAAACTCAAGTCTTTCTTTCAACTGCAAATTTATTAGCAGCAGAAGAAATATGTTTGGCATACAATATTTGTATTGAAAATACTTAAAAGAGTAACTAATGAAGCCATTTACTGTCCAAAATTGACTAATAACTGTGCTGAAAACCTGTGGGGATGCCAGTATGTGCTTTGAAATTAAGCATTTTCAGTGAGGGCATCAAAGCAGTTAGAATCAAATTAACAGCAAGAACCTCAGAATTCTGTGTTCTTATTGATCCCCACCTGCATGGTTTTACATGGAAAATGCCTACAGACACTTTGAAAGCAATCATCCATAGCAAATGCACAATAAAAGGAAAAGAGTAGCTTCTCAAAGACAAGTATTTTAACTAGACTGACCATGTAAGTGACTCCCCTGAAATGAAATGCTACTGATAATTGAAAAAGGCCACGGTTTAGAACCACAAAAATAAAGCTGCACTCTCAAGCAAACTGACACGTATGCCCTCTGTACTTCTACCTACTGTTCCACAGACCTTATATAAAAAATAAGATTCCCTATTGCAGAAAGAATAAATTATCTCAGATGCTCTCACAATATGCCCTTGACCAACATTCCTTTTTTGTTCTCACCTCTTTCTACCATGAACCTTTTTTGTGCTACCTTGGCCTACACGATTGGCTGACAATGTCCTTCTGAAGGTCTCTCTTTGATAGGACTTCTACTTTCTGCTTGGGATGACCACTTGCATATTAATCGATGAAAGATAACTTGCTCCCATAACTCAAGGTCAAGCTAATTGATGTCTTTTGATGGAAAATAACTGGGAGCCTTTAGGCTTTTCCTTTATGTCGTGGAATGTAACAAGGCCCTCCATTAGGAAGGAAGCTCTGAGGAATAATTTCTCAGGCTGTCTCTCTTTGCTTTTTTGTTTCTAAATAGATGTTTGTCCCAAATTCCTTTTATTACTGAGAATTCATCTACTTGTACATTATCTGGCTCAAATTTTGAAAGGAAAACCTTTGGTGAACTTTAATAAGCATCTTTGAGATGAATCAGTAATTGCAAATAATAGCACTCATGAAAGTGCAACACATGAATCTGGAAAACATTAATCAAAGAACAAATTTCATGAAGAAAAGAAACTGTCGTGATCAGCGGGCCTGCTTCATTTGAAAATGAACATGATACAGAAAGCAGCATGACCAGTATAGCGCTGTTTACACTTCACCCTCTTTGTGATATCTCCTCAGATGATTCCAGAAAAACTGAGTGCTTTGCATATGTTCGTGAAACACTGTGTTGCGGATTGTCACTGAGCTCTATCTGTAGAACTGGGAGTTATGTTTGAGTTTGTCCCCACCGCTGGATTATGAACTGCTATGGCTTTGCCTTATTCATCTTGCTGCAATGCATGGTATAGGGACTTGGCCCTCAGAAGATATAGGACCCTGAAGGAATGCTATGTATAGGACAACTGAAGGACTAGACATGTACTAGGTACAAACGTTAACAGAATGTCTGTGAGGGCGTGAGTAGTGGAAGTTAGAGCAGCATTAATCATGTTTTCTGTCGTTGTTTTGCTTTTTAACTTCTGCGTATTATATGAAGTAGGCAGGAGCTCTACCACTGAGATACTTCCCCCATCTTTTTTGTTTTGTTTTGAGACGGGGTCTCACAAATCGCCTTAGCCTGGCCTTGAACTTGGAATCTTCCTGCTTCAGATTCCTGAGTAACCTGGATTAGAACCATGTGATAACTTCAGTAACCTGTGTTAAATTAATATAAACTTTTGCCCAGTTTAGAAAGAGTTCGTTATAATTTCATTTAGGATTTTTACCTAATAACAAGATTGGGGAAAGATCTTTGTATACCAAGCAAAGATACTACTACTTCTTGAATAAACTTGTTAGCAAAATACAAATGAATAAGAGGAGAAACACACAAAAACCTAGCTTTTATCAATATTCATAGAATTTTGAATATCAGTTAATAAATTTATTTTTCAATTTTATTACCTTATATTTTAAAAACTTATGTTTCATTAGTGCATTTTTACAGTACATGATGATTATATTTATTTGGGGGCATTGATGTATGTACACAACACGTCTTAATTCTTTTTTTTTTT
>NW_004955448.1:12500992-12593674 GCF_000276665.1 Chinchilla lanigera | reverse complement strand
TAGTTAAAAATGCAAACATGTATGTTCTTAAAAGAAAACTTGGTAAAAAATGGACCCTTGCCCCCATAAAACTGAAAATTCAAAAGTACCAAAGAATGAAAAGTAACTACAAGAAGGCACAAGAAAAAAATTTAAAGACAGGTTTAATCTGACTGAAAGGGATTATAAGTATTAATATGAAATCCAACTGGCCACTAGAGGTATGTAAGAATTCTTGAAGGTTCCTGGCATGGCTAGTTTTGGTATTTCCCTGTGGGAAAAAATAAAGGAGGGGGGCAAATCTTGTCCCACTTAAATTATACTAGTGTCTGAACTCTTTAACTATTTACTCCCTTCAAAAATATTTCAAGTTTCTGAAAGCACTGTTCACATTTTAATGTAACTAAAGTACTTTAATTTCAGATGATGGATTCTAACAAGTGCTTTCTGCTAGGTATCAATTTTATGTTCTTCCAATAGAAAATATAGTGATTATTGAAGAAAACATTATTATATATCTTTATTGGGAAACTAAATATTAAACCCAATAAATGGGTATTGTGTGGCCCTATACAGCAGGGATGAAAAGGGGAGAAAGTTAGGAGAAAAAAGTGGCACACTGAAGAAAGAAAAATATTTATATAGGAAATTTTAGTGCAATATTACACTTAATGTTCAAAGCAATTTTTGTTTTCACATTAGGTAACTGTAAAATGTATAAGTAATATCAGTGTATGACAGCTATTATACAATTATACATGTAGGATATAAAAATGTTAAATGACATTCATCAATGATATAATTATGTATATTGAAGTATTATGAAGTGATTTTCTCTAAGGTTCAAGAATGAGTTAATATTTCTAGCAAGGAAAATTTTGTTGTATTAAATCTCATGTTAAGTATGTGATAAAGTTTTTCATTGAACTTCTTTCTGTCCACCTTCGAGCTGAAACAAGAAATGAACACATAAGTAACAGGGGGGAAGGAGTAGTTATAGCAGCATGAGAAATGCAGGATAATATTTTTTCTCCTAATGCATTAGAGATATTGTTCAGCAGTTTATCTGCGCAAAAATAAAATGTGAACTTCTATAAAACAACAAAAGTCAGTGAGTATTGGTCATGCAAGTTGGAGTTCTCTCGGGCCTATTTAATCTTTTATAAGATATTTTTCCCTCTTCTTAGGATTAACAAAAAGTTTATAGAGGGTTGTAGAGTCTTTTTGAATCATTCGTTCAACCCTGTAGCTTTCATTGTACGCATTTCTTTAAACATTATTAAAAGATATTTTAAAACACATTGGATTATTTGGAAAACTAGGGCACTTCATGAAAAGAGACCAACTTGACACTTAAAAATTTTATATTTGAAGTACTTATATCAAAACTGTTTTTCCTTTTGGTGTTTATATAGTAAATGATCTTATTTTCCCTGTTACTTTAAAATCTCTTATTGCTGTAAGGCTGAACACCACAAATAAACTGCATTTGGCATATTTACATATTTGAAAATCATTGTTTACAATTTATATTTATCAACTTATAATGATTTAAAATTTATATTTTTTCAAGTTAACAGTTATTAAGTTTGACAAGATTTTATTACACCTTGAGATATAAAGTTTTTGTTGCTGTACTTAAAAAGATATTAAACAGTCTAAGATAAAGTTTTCAACATCAAGGACATGATTTTTTTTGTTCAACATTTTAACTGAGTGCTTAGAAAAGCCTAGTATGTAGTAGGTCTCCAAAAAATATTTGCCAACAAATTTTAGAGTAAATAAACAAGTGAGTGATGACATACATACCAAACTGTAGTACACACAGATTGAACACTGACATTGTAGTTTAGTCTAAAGATTTAGTTCCAAACATGAGGCAATCTAAACCCCAAATGAACTTCAAACACAAAATTTCGTATTGGTCTATCATCTCCCTTTTATATAAGATGTTTTATTAATTTTTTAAACATGTATTGATAAAATATGAGCAGAAGGTTGTGAGAGACACTAAGAATATCAGAATTTCCGCAGTGACCCCTCGCTGCTTCCTTGCCCTGCAGCTACTCCACACGGAGCCCCCAGCAGCCGACCTTAGTTCTAATCCTCCTGCTCCCTAAAAATCCAAATATCCCGAGCAAGAACTACTAATCTGCAAAAAATAATACGTCCCTCTTCACCGACCGCCCTCACTGTACTTCGTTCCCTCCTGCTGATGGCTTGTGAAAGAGCTGTATTTGATTTCTCAAGACAAACCTCAGCTCCTGAGGAGCTTCCTATGCCTCCTACTTAAAAATACACGTCTGTGTTTATGGTGCTGTGCTTGTTTTTGCTCCATGAAAGGATCAGCTCGCAGCAGGGCTAGAAGCAGCCTTAGATATGTGCTATGAGCACCCAAAGAGCAGGAAATATGTGCAGTGGAGTCTACTGCCATGAGGAAGGTCCTGACAATACAATAGCTCTACTGTTTTTTAACTTACGGATATAAATTCCTGTACTACTAGCATAAAATATATGTATAAATTTCCAAACTAAAGGGCAAACTAAAAATTAGACATTTTCATTTTTGAGATCTTTTTAGTGCATAAAATGCTTTGTTAGTTTATATCCCTTCTCAGTTTTTTCATATGAAATAATTACTCTTTCTTTCTATTTATTTAAAAATAAATCATTCTTGAAAGGTATCTGTGCTTGGATTTTATAAGACCTCTGCAAGAGGAAGAGTATTTTAAGTGGAAAATGAGTAGACACTTTGGTGTCGTCTTTCTAGCAGCTTCTCTGGTAGTATATGGAGTCAACCTAGGGTCCTGTGGAAATCACTGGTGCATATATATAGTAAGGGAGAAGGACAGTTAGAACCTAAGGGCACCTGAGAGGGTCACAGTGTGAAACAACTACAGCATAAAGAAGCAGGCTGGCATTACTGTGGAAATTCTGAAGAGATATAGATATATTAGATAGATGGATAGACAGATAGATAGATAGACAGATAGATAGACAGATAGATAGATAGATAGATAGATAGATAGATAGATAGATAGATAGATAGGTAGATAAACCTTAGAGAGAGAGAGAGAAGTTTTGCTCTCTGTGCTTGGTCCATCTCAGTGTTTACAGAGTAGGAAGCTGCCAACCATGCTTTCTGCTATCTTCACCTGGGGCAGAATGACCACTTGGGTTCTACAAGGCATTCTCACCCTGATCATGGAGAACGGCCATCAGTATAACAGACTTCCCCCTCTTTTCTGTGACCACCATACCCTACCCAGCAGAGTATTTCTGGGGAAAATCCCTTACCCCTCAGTTGACCAATTGCTAAATGCATCACGTATTGGTAATGGACTCAAACGTAAAACTCTCAAGTCGTTTTGTCTTTTCCTGAAAATTTATCCTCAGACTACACCTCTGCACCTTTTTCCACAGTCTCTAAGCATTTCTTTTACTATAAGGGGAACTTTTGAAGCCAGCGGTTGTTACAGGAGTTGCCTCAACCACTTCACTGGGAGCAGCCCTCTCCATCTCCTCTCTCCGACTGGATCTTTGTCCTTTCTCGGGACCTTGATCTCCCTAGAGCTTTCTAGAATGGAGGCTTTTCACACCACATGGCTGCAGTTTCAAAAGACAGCTAACAGCCTACTTTTTCTCCAAAGCTTCTTGCAGACTCTTATCACAGGATGCTCACATTAAAACCTTTCTCTTATATTCTGAGGGCAGCCTGAACTCCACCTATAGCAGCCATTACTGACTTCCTGTTTATATTTTCTCTTTGGGGAGGGCATGTTAATTCTGGCTCAGGGTTCTGCTGCACACTACTCAGACAGAATGACTCAAACAATGACCTACTTTTTCTGGGTAGTTTTAAATTTCTCATTTTTTCTTCCTATTATTTTATTCTCTTTTTAGCTCCCCAATCACGTAGCCACGGCCATCTTGAAAAACTTTTGCTAATTCCATAATCTTCTATTCTTTAAAAAGGTGAACTTTAAATACCACTTTCCAAAAATTGTCTGTTGTTCTGGTTGTTTATGTGGTTACCGAGCAGGGCCTGTTCTTCAACTTCGCAGGAACCCCAGAGACTTATTCCTTCTGCCTCCTTCTAATTGCTTCTATTTTCTTGCCTCTAAGTAACCTCATCACAATTTTTTTGGTATATTTTACTCCATCGCTTTTAGTGTCAGCAACTGTGACTTTCTATCTCTCTGACATGGCCACTTAGCGAATCTAACTTTGAACCTCTCGGCATTCAGTATCTTTACATCTATATCTAGAATGTTCAGCAGCTCCGTTTCGCAAATGAGGGCCAAGAGACAAAGAGAGGAGATAGAGAAGATGCAAAGAGCAAGTAAAAAGTAAAGTTCAGACGTGTTATGCATATATACTACCTTCCCACAAGGAATGTAACCATTATGTACTGAAAACATGTACTAATAAAAATAAAAAGTAAAAAAGAAACACACTGTTATTAATTTTGTATAAAGTTACAGACAAGTTTAGACAAATTCTTTAAACTAGGCATAGAAATACAGAATACTGGTTTACAGAAGATTTTCCAAGGAATAGCAATAAAAAACAAAAAATCAATTATTTTCTTGTTCAATTTTCATATGTACTTTTTTTTTTTTTTTTTTTTTTTTTTTGAGGCTGGATTTCACTATTCAGGTCAGCCTTGAATTCACAATGGAGTCCAGGCTGGCCGTGAACTTACAGTGATCCTCCTGGCTCAGCCTCCCAAATGCTGGGATTACCGGTGTGCACCACCAAGCCTAGTTTATATGAACAAATTTAATCTGCTCATGAATTCTTGATAGTTTTTATCCTGCTTTACAAAAGAGAGACATCACACCGACCCACTTCAGATCATTTCACTCTGTATTTGCATAAAGATATTTTCCAGGTCCTCCACAGGGGTAAACGTCCTAAATGATTGCCCAACGAGCTACAACCTTTGTCCTCCTTTTGTGCCAATTGCCTGTTATGGTTTGAAGTAGTACATACAGGGCATTTGTCATGTTTGGAATGCATGTATGTGACAATGCTTAGTTGGGCTAATTCTTTTTTAAACTTATAAAGATTTTTCCCCTCTTTTGAAGACTATTTTCAATAAATGCTTTTACAAGAATATGCCTTTGCCCTGTCTTCCTCTAGATAATATTCAGTAAAGTGCCAAGGTACCCAAGAGAACACCAAGGAGAAACACGAAAAGTTAGAAATGCTTCTCATTATTGCTCATGTATTTGAGCGAAATGTTTTCAAATATTCTTAATTCTCATCCTTAAACATGTCACTACTTGCAACAAAATGACCTTCAAAAAGCTAAAGTACAGGTTTTATACTTTGTGAACCATTTTATTTTCATTTTATTTCTTTAGTGTGTGTGTGTGTGTGTGTGTGTGTGTGTGTGTGTGTGTTGCTAGGGGTCAAATCCAGGGCTTTGTCTATGCAGAGAAAGAGCTCTACCACTGAGCCACATCCCCAGCCCTCCTTTTTATTTTTATAAGTAACATTTTCTGTACAATTTCAAAAGTTTTAATGCATATTTGGTAAGTATTAAAGATATAACCACTACATTACTTTTGTAGCTTCCATGTGGTTGAAACCTGTTTTAAAATTGCATTACATGGAACATACAGCCAGCATTCACCCTATTTCATCTTTGAAATGATTTTTATCTGTCAACTTCTGTAACATAAAAAACTGATTTTTCTTCTAAATTATGTATTCTTAACTTTTATTAAAATACATAGGAAATATTTGAAAATGTAGCCCTACGAAATTAAAGCAGTTAATTCTGTTTTTCACTCAGAAGTTTTAATTGTTCTCAAAAACTATAATCCAAATTTAGGTAGACATGTGCACACTTTTTCTGAAGGAATTTTATTAATGTTAATTATATTTTGATGCATTTACAATAATGTTCACTATTTGTAGTATTACCACAAAAGAAATTATGATCAATAACCTTGATTTCTTACCATTGCTTTCTAACTCGTCAAGCAATATATCACAATAATTCTAATTTATTTATATATTAACTCAATTTTGTGAGTCAGACATCTTTGGAAGACAAAGTATTTAATACTTGTATCAGTTTTTAAAATATTGCAACTCAGAAAAGTTATTAAATATTTATTTTAATAGAAAACCTTAGATTTTTTTTTTTTTTGATTGAAAGTTATTATGGACCTGCCGAAGTGGCTCACACCTCTAATCCCAGCACTCTGGAAGGTTTTCACCGGAGGATCACAAGGTTTTGCCCAATATGACCACTTAACAAAACCCTGTCTTCACACAAAATAACTTAAAAGTGTTGGTGATGTAGTCCAGTGTGAAGGCACTAAGTTCAAACACCAGTCTCTCTCACACACACACGCATGCACACACGCACGCATACACACACTTGTGCAGGTGCACTCGTTATTCTGAACCAATGACTTGTTTTGGCAGAGGACTGATTTTGCTAACTAGAGTATATAAAAGATATTCTTCACAAAATAAATAAATCTCAAGGTAAAATAAGTTTTTGAAAAAAAACTTGTATGAAATGCTCATGAGTTTGTAAGAGTCTGTGAGAAATTAGAAGAATGTTAACAAAAAGTATTATTAGGGCTGGGGATTTAGCTCAGTGGCACAGCACCTGCTTGGCAAGCACAAGGTCGTGAGTTCAATTCCCGGTACCAGAAAAAACAAAACAAAACAAAACAAAACAAAAAATATATATATTATAGTCAGAGGTAGCAATTATAAATATTATTTTCCCAATGTTTCTAATACAGGATTTTGAGCAAAACATTTCCAATGAAGGAACAACAAATATAATTGATTCTCATTTATCATAATTGTAGTCTATGAAGTCACCATAAATACTGAATTGTTGAGTGCTGAATCACTGTTCTTAAGGCAGAAACACAGGTAAGTAGAACCTCTGGTCACAGCCCTGTCAGAAATGAATCAAGTAACTTTGAACTCACGGCCAACAGCACTGCATCTCAGGCATACTCAAAGTTTCTCTAACACCCATATTTCCCTTCAGAACGTGCCTCTCAGCCTGCTTGCACTTGCGGACACTAGAAAGCACGTCAGAGCTATGACTGGGGACTATTTTAAGGAGAAAAAATACAAATCAAAATGCATCACGGTTTAAAAATAAAAGTGATGCTAAATATATAACAGGCAATTTATTTGTAATTTGTGACCTTAAGCAAGAAAGAAAACCATCATTCCATTTGACCACAACTGGATACATTCATGTCAGAAAACTCAAATTTGCTGCCATTCTAAAAATGCCCATGAGTAACAACAAAGGTGCCATCAATATTGATCTGATGGTAATAAATAAATATTAGCAAATAGGTACATTCAGAAATATAAGAATCCATGCAGAACTGAGGGTAGACTCTACTTTGGTAAAATATACAATCCAAAACTTCTCAACTACTGCTCCATTGGATGTATCATTCTGAGGCAGTGTTCCTCCTGGCTCAGCCTCCCAGAGTGCCGAATTACATTTCCGTAGAGTAATCCTTGTATATGTCCCTATTGTTGTCTAATTTCTATAATGACTATTTCACATCTTTCTTTCTTGCCTCACTTTTGAAATCAAATCTTCTGCCATTCTCATAAATAATTTTGTCTTCTGAAACTTGATTGCTGTTTTATACTCTTTGTAATATTCAAATTTCTAATACTTAAATTCCTATCAAGCTGGGCCTGTGGTACGTGCCTGTAATCCCAGCACTCAGAAGCTGAGGCAGGAGGATCACTACAAGTTCCAGACCAGTTTGGGCTACATCGTGAGATCAGGCCAGCCTGAACTGCATAGACAGACAGTGTCTCTAAAAACAAAAAAAATCTCTGTCATGTTCTAACTACCCTATATGAAATTTTCTACTTGTTTATCTCATTAGACTACAAATTGTGGAAGGCAGAATCTTTGTCTATATTGTTTATTATTGTATCCCCTTTTACTTATCAGTAGAGTTGAATAATTGTGCTGAAAATAAAACGATTTGAAACTTAGTAAACAGAACCTTTGTTTATACAACACGGTTAAATAAATAATCACAAGACTTAATACTGATACAAACATATAAAACTCTTTTACCAAAATAATATACTATCTCTTGGAGAGAACAGGAAGAATTTTTTAGATGTAAAAATAAAAGTCAATAGTTAGAATTCCAGCAGACTACTCCTTAGAAAAAGAAAAGCCGGAGACATTGGAAGAATATCTTCAAAGTTTACAGTAAAACTAAATGTAAACCAGAATCTAATATACACATAAACAGATATGAAATAATTGTATTTACAGGCTTTTCAATTAGAGTCAAGATAAAGTTTTCTAGGCACATCGGCGTCAAAAGCTTGCTGAAGGGATGGACGTCATATTCAAGAAAAGTGAATCTTCAAGATGAATAGAACTGAGTGGAATAACAATGACAGAAGTCTGTAAACAGGAAAACCCAAGGATTTCTGTTCAAATAAAGCATAACAACAGCAACAATAAAAATAACAGAAACAGCAGTCACACCTGGAGGAACAAGGGCTGACTGCAATGAAAACTGTTGCTGGATGTTAGCACTGTGTGTCCTTCTCCCCTTCTGAAGGATGGTTTCTCTGCACTTTGCTTTGACTACAGATAATTTGGTCAGTTGTCCTGGTTGCATGAGGCAGACTCCTCAACACCCTTTTTTACCTAGTTAATTACTTTTATCTTCTTTTTATATATGAATATTGATTACAGACACCAAAGTCTCTATGAGCACATAATCAATTAAAGTACCATATAACGGATAAAAACTTTCAAATAGTCCATACCAACAGAAAACTAAAATTTGGTCTTTGTTTTTGGTACAAAAAATATAAATGTTAAACACAGTATTAAACTTAGTTACTGAAGAGGAGGGTTCAATAGGAAAGCTTAGGGCTGGGGATATAGCTTAGTGGCACAGGTGCCTGCCTGGCAAGTGCAAGGTCCTGAGTTTGGTTGCTAGTACAAAAAAGAAATAGGAAAACTTACTACTGTTCTAACCTTGGACCAAACCACTTGGGACCTTCATTGTCTTCTAATCTAATGAAAAAATTAAAATGTTCTTGGCTGAACCCATTGGCTTATGAGAAACACATGTATAAATCAGTAAAAATATATGAAAGAATTTTGTAACATAATGCTGTCCAAATACAAAGAATTACTGCTATGGGACACTAGCTGTAGGATGCATAGGTCCAATCTTTCCTCTCCAAAGCCTCTCCCAGATGAACTTAAAGAATGAAGTTGTTACTTAAGTATCAAGCACAGAGCAGTAGTATTGTAATTCTGTGTCTCAGGTGGGGTCAGACTAAAAGATCATCTGGTTCATATCAAACAGGAGAGAAAAATGAGAGCTTCTGTGAGACAAGATTGACAGAAAAGGTTCAGAAAGCAAAGCCTTACACTTTTGAAAGAGGGAAGTATCCAGTTGGAAGGAATCCTGGGGGATTTTCCTGCCTTACAGCAGTAATAAAGGAGACTGAGAACATTTAGGCATTGTCTAGTGCAAAACAAGAAATGCTACAGTACAGTTTCTTTTAGTCAATTTAATTTTCCCCTATTTATCTGTTAGAAAGATTTATTCCTCTGTCATTTGAAACCCATGACAAATTAGAAGAAAACATAAAAACCAGGGTCAAAAGATGGAGTGGAATAGATTGAAATTAATTTTAATATATTGATACTGAAACATAACATTGTATTCATTTAATAATTACTTTTCAATTCTACCTTCCCCATCACCACATTCCATAGAGAGTTATGTGTGCAAAAAGAAAGCACTTTGAAGTCTTAAAGTATCTTTAAGTAAGGGTTTTGTTAACTGAAGAGAAGGAGAAATAGAACATTTTGATTAATTCAAGCCACAATGTTAAATTTATTCAAAAATTTAAGACTGTATGATTTCTTTTTAAATTATATTCTTACATTAGGACTACACTTTTGAAAATCAGAATTTCTGTAGCATCTAGACAACCACTGTCCACAAGGAATATATTTCAGATATATGTACAACTTTAAATTTTTACTTAGCCCAATGTATCCAAAATATTTTCACATATAATCAATATCCTTTCAAGACATATTCACTTTGAAAGCAGGGATTGATTGTAAAATTTGTAATTTTAAAGTTAAATATTTGAGACCTAGTATTATATTCCTTAGAGCACATTTCAGCTTAGAGGAGCCACATCTTCACTACTCACTGGTAATAAATATTTAGAGGGAACCCCATTAAATGGAATATATGGACAAGTAAATGTGAAGGGAAAGCATGTTAAAAGTTCTGTAATAATCTCATCTTCCTAAAACATGTTATAGTCATGCAACAAGTATCCATTACAAGCTTTTCTGACAGACACATTGGTAGAAATGTGTCATCCCAGCTACTCTGGAGGCCGAGGCAAGAGGATCACAAGTTCAAGGCCAAGCTATAAATTTAGTGAGAACCTGTTTCAAAATAAAAAGAGGCTGGGAATGTAGCTCATTGGTAGAGAGCACCTGGACTCAATATGCAGTGTACTGAAATAAAGAATTTTTTTTTATTTTATCATAGTAGCATTCAAGACTAATTTAGGGAAATAACTCTGGATTGGTCAAGATATAGAACCTTACCTTTCGAGCATCTCTTAATTTGGTTAGTAGCTTGGAAGATTGAAAAAATAAAAGTAAATATTATTTGATCAATTTTGCCTTTATCTTGTAATCTGAAAAACTACACAACGTTTCTGGGGGCTCAGAGCTGGGACTCAGAAATGGTGTATTTCCACCTCTTTTGTCATTGGACTCCAAACCTCAGAGTGTGGGACCCATGACCTTGCCTGGTGCCATGGGCCATTGGATCCACAGGGAAGGTCGGCCCCTTCCAACCTCCTGGGGCAAGAGCTCCAGATGCACAGTGGAACCCAGAGGGCCAGGAACCAGTTCAGGAGGCACAGCCTGGCAGGTTTGATAAGATCCAGGTTCGATTTGGTAGCCCTGCATTTAGAGAGGCAGAAAGAGAGACTCATCCCCTCCCAGATTTGCCTGAGTAAGTTTCATCGAAACTGAAATCACAACTCTCAAAAACTAGGCAATGGATTTGAGTACTAGAGTCATCCCGAGTAGTTATGCAAGAACTGAAACTGCAGTCCTAATGAGCTGGGAGCTGGGCCAGGGCTTGGAGTCATTGTGCGTTTGTGTGTAAACGAGATGGACAGTGGGAAGGTTTTGACCTGTCCACAAGGCTAATGAAAGTGTTGAACAGCAATCTGTGCTTCTATGGTGATCCTTATTCAGCTGAGGGCAATGACAGGTCCCCAGGAGCTCCACCATGATAGGAGGTTCCTGAAATATCTCCACAAGAGAGGAGAGCATGGCTAGAGACAGAGGAAAGGATGGTGTGACCCTTACAATTAAAACCTTACACTCCTCCCTGTCTTGTGTGTGAAAGTTGTCTGTCAGGTGGAGGGTATGGGCAGAAAATGCGGTAGACTGACTCCCCTAGAGAGTATGTTGAATAATTTTAAAAAGGGATATTCAGGTGACTATGGTGGTAAGCAGACTCCTGGAAAGCTCCACACTTTCTATGATGGATTGACCATCATTTGGGATAGGATGACCCACTGAGGGCTCACTGGATAAGAAGGTAATTAGCCAAGTGTGCAGGGTTGCTGTGGGGGGCCCTGGTCATCCTGACCAACTTCCTTACAGTGACTATTGGCATCCAATGCAGTTGTTACAGTAACTAAGTTTGAACCCCTTAAACTTGGGAGTCACTGGATCAGTCTCCTCTCGGTGGTTGAAAGAGCAGCTGCCCAGACCACTCTTTGTCCAGTTTCTCCACTGAAGGTGACTTGTCCAGTTTTCCCATAGTCTTATGGTGTCACACCCCCAAAGTTACAGAATAAATTATTATCATATATTTAAGCTGATTATCAGTAAAAGGTGAACCTCTCTGTGTCTAAAACAATAAGGTTTGCTGATTCAGGTGCACTTAATTAATTTCTGTCTGTTGGCTCTGAATAAACATTTTGTTACTGTATAAGTGAGGAACAACTGGTAATAAGTCTATATGTGGTCATTAACACTCTTTCCTGAATTTATAAGGGTTCTAAAGATGTCCTTCATTTCTTGTCAATACAGAATTGACAAGAATTCTATATAAACCTGGTGAAAATCTGAATTTTGCCTTAAGAGCAAAAACTAAGTAAAAATATGTAAAGATTTCTACACAGCTGTGATACTAATTGTTGCTAACCTCATGGTATATAAAATAACTTTATGCTTTCCCTAAGTGAATAGGTCTTTCTAAGATGCAGCACTTGAGAAAGATATCTTATTGCACTGGTTACCCCAAAACTACAGTTGTTCATGATGAAAGACTCTTCCGGCTTATGTTTATGAGACTGTTTTATAATCATGTTGTGATAGTTTGATATGGCTATACCTGATACAGTTGTGACAATGTCATTACAATGGTTAAATTTTAAGCATCAATAGCCTTAATAACCTGTAAATTATATCTATAAAACAAGGAAGAACATTCTACTTAAGTAGAACTCTGTTAACAAAAATTGATTAAAAGATAATAAACTTCATAAAAGTTTTTGTATTTCATCATTAGATAAAGATAACTAACTACAAATTTTTTCTTATACTGAGATAAAATTTTAAGGTTTCAGAAATAGCAAAAACCTAATAGTTCTAATATAATGATGTCATCATGATTGTTGTGATGTTATATTGCCCTTAATCTCAAATTATCTCTATAAAACTTCATAACTGTTATTTGTTAAGATTTTATAACTGTTATCTGTTAAGGTTTTCCAAGGATTCATGTTCTAAGACAACCATGACTGACAGGAAATAACAGTTCCCTGGTCATACTATATATTTCAAGATGCTTAATATCTAGATATGATCAAAAGATTAAACCTACTGCTCTCACAGCAGTTCCACTTTAACTGATCTCATGAGTATTCAACTGAGGTTTAGGAACCAAAGCTAAAGAGATAACTGGGCTAAGAGGACAGCCAATATTTTGGCTCTGGCCCTGCAAGACCCAGGAGAGGAAGAGACCTACTGTCTTAGTTACTTTTCTCTCGTTACTGAGACAAAATACCCAACATCCAAAATGAAGGAAGGAAAGGTTTATTTTGCTTACAGTTTGTGGAGGTTTCAGTCCATACTTGGCAGATTACAAGACAGAGTGGCACATGGCAGAGGGCTACAGCTCATGGCGTCTGAACACAGCAAAAAGCAACTAGCACAAAAGCCAGGAAATGGCCCCAAGCATCCTGTTGCTCTTCCTTACATATGCAAACTATCCACCCCAGGGCAGGTGTAGTTCTCCCACCCATAATCAATCAAACTCTAAAAGCCTGCCCCATGACTGCATGAGGCTTTAGGGGGACACACAGACACAAACCATAACACCTACCCTACAAGATCTTACAATTTTGGTAATTCAACCAATCTCCTCAGCAGGGAGATTATTAGACCCCAAAGAACAGGACTCAACTGAGGTACAGTGTACTAAAAAGGAGGGTTACTAAAGAGGGAAATGTCTTCTATGCTTTTATTAGAAGCTACACAGTCAAGCAGGGCCATGACTCATCCTGGTGGCTAACACTGACAGAAGAGCTTAGGGGCTCTATATTTAGTCCCACAAATAACCCCTTGAAAGCCTTAACTTACCTTGATATTTGGCCAAAAAATGGTTAATTATGATTAATACTGTTCTCTCTTTAAATTGGTCTTAAACCCTGGCAGAAAAGTACAACCAAAGTATACCAAAAGTATAACCAAAGTAAAAGTTATAGTAACATATCACTGTTTTTATTGTTTTTTTCTCTTTAAAATAAAAAGTTGTAGTAATATAGACTAGACATAAGCAGGGGGCTCCAATTGCTAACTCCAGCTGGCAGTTTCCAGCCACACCAATAAGCAGGGTGAAGAGCCAGCTGGTTAAAATTGTCCTTTCCATTCTAGTACTCATGCTTTTGGCATATGTGCTTTAAAGTTTATTTATTCTGGCCTAGAGACTGCTGTTACCAAACCATCTCACCCTCCTGCTCCAGCTAACAGGCTCCAGATGAAGGATCACAATAGAGAGAATGAACTTCTGCTCATAGAGTTTAAAGTAAAAGAGTACAAAGGTCTGAGGGTGGGAATTCTGAGAAACTGTGGGCCTGTCTTTTCTATCAAAGTGTATGAACTGCAGTGCCTCCACTTTAACCTTTATTTAACCCTAGGCTGGCCTCCTCCACCCCACCCGCCAGGGCTGCAGTGTGACAGTTATAAGGAACATCTACAGCTTGGACTCTGAGAACACCTCCTGCGAAGGACATTCAGTTCCCCATGCCCCAACCCTTTTAGCAACCCTACCCACCAACCCTTCAGACTTTTCCCTTTTCAGATTCTCTGTGGGCAGCAGCAACCTCCTCTTATTAAGGGAAAAAAGGGGATATAATGGAGCTTGGGAACCGCATTTTGCAATAAGAGATGTAGGCATTAGGCTCAGCTGTAGCCACCCTCCACTGATGAACTAAGGAATGAGTGACTGTGAGTTTTATGACAGACACTTTTTCAAGCCAGGGGATGCTGTGTGGGTAAAAGAATGGAATGTCCAAATCCTGAAACCCCTCCAGAGCGGTCCATTTATTAATGTGCTCTCCACCCCCACTGCAGTAAAGGTAGATGAGATGCTCCCCTGGATTACTAGAGCAGAGTAAAGCCAGCATTTTGAGACTGGGAGTGTGACTCCAATTCATCCATGCTGTGTAAGCTGATGATCCAGAAGCAGAACTGGGAACTCAGGAGCACCACTGAAGGAAGACAGCCCTGCTCCAGTCACTCCAGAGGTTGACTAGTCTATATGTGGCAGAAGCCTGAGGACTGCATGCTTTCTGTGGCTATCTGTAATGTGCTGACTACCTGTAATGTACTACCACCCCTTACTCTTAACTGTACTTGTGTATCTACCATTGCTTTTTGCCATAGCCCTATCAGAGACTACAGCCCAGACTCTAAATGTCATTTCTTACTATGCATATGGAGAGACAAACACAGAGGAAGCAATGGATATGGGAACCTAGAGAGTTAGATCCCCGTGAACCTTATACTGGGTTCATGGGGGGCACAGGTTACCCCATCTTTGCTTTAGGGATTTGTCTCCTGAAGACCTCAATAATTCAAAAAAACTGTCTTGCCCAGTGGGGAAGATGGTTCAGGGTTTCTGCAAGGAGCCAAATGTGTCTGGGTGAAAGGTTCTATAACTCAGCTTCCCAGAAGATCCAATGGTGTGACTGGCTACTTTGAACCAAACTCTCTTATCCAACTTTTCTCATCTAAGGGGAGCCTGGAATGATGTCAACACAGACATCAAATGGCGGACCCCAGATGGACTGTATTGGATATATGGAAGAAACACATACAGTGAACATTTTTAATAATTAATAATGTAGTGCTTCCTTCCTAAACTGACACTACTGGAGAATAAGAGTACATTTTCTATCAAAATCAGACACTTCCTGTTGTGAACTAAAGTGAGCCTTTTGTATGTTTCTTGTTGTCTGGTCATGTCATTAAATATCTCAGAGTCTTTCTTCCTCCTCTAGGAGATAAAAATGAAGAGTTAACATTCATTTGGTAACATAGTCATCACCTGTATGGCAGTCATTGCTTAAACCAGGACCATGCAAGTGTCCTGTTGGGACTAACTGATTTATTTTTAGGTTCAGTATGAAGGTAAGCTAATGTGATCTTTTTCTGATTTCCTGTATTAGTCAAGTTTCTGTCAGTTTGCAATGGCAACAGAAACACCAAATGGCACGCAGAATTTGAAGGCAGATTTATTTACATTGACTGGTTCACTCCCAAAATATCAGGCCCTGATCTCTGGTGGTCTAAGGATTAAGTGAGATGAGCAAGCAGGAAGTACAGAGGCAGACAGTCTTGTTAATTGGGGATTGGCTTATACTATGTGCATCACAGTGACCAGCTATGCATCACAATGACCAGCTGTTTCTAAAACACAGAAACAACTGGATCCAGAAGAGGAACTGTTACCTGAGCAACTAACAAACTGAAGTATACTGGCTGAGGGGGCATTTTCTGGAACAAGTTCAGTAGAAGGGTGTAGTATATGTAACTGCTAACAAAGCAGTTGGCAAAGAAGACACACAAACATCATCCTTGTTAGGACCTGTGAAATTGAAGACCAAAGTGGTCTGTCAAGAGATGGAGCAAACTCCCTGGGACTCTGGCACAGGAGGCTGAGGCAGAACCAGGGACTGGGCACTTTTAAAAGCATTCAGGTGTTTCTCCTGTGAGATAAAGCTTTAGAACCACCGAGGAAGCAAGATGGCAGACAACAGGGAAAGAACCTCTCCAAAAGTTGCCATCCAGGTGATGAAATATAGCAGTGTGGGGAAAATAAGAAGGAGGGAGGTGAGTCTCCTGGAGAGGCATGAACTGAAGCCCACAGAGAGGCTGAAGAGAGAAACTTCAATGAAAAAGAAGAAGGTAGCCAGAGGTGCCTTCTTAGTCCAAACCTGCCGACACATGGCGAGAGTTGGTCACCCCAGAGCCCTCCATGGAGAGACACAGCAGTGGAGGGGCGCAGCGGATGTGAGGGACTGCACCACCTGCCAGCGCATGCAGAGGGCTCAGCCCTCCCATCCTGCTCTAGACAGCAAATGTCAGGGAACCGTTTGAGAAAGAGACCAGTGGAGCTCAGCACTGAGAGTGCTGCTGGATCCATCCAGGGGTTCCCAGCCGGGCTCAGGCCCACGGAAGGTGCACTGATGGCTGCAAGCCTCCAGAGGGTGCAGGCTCACCGGCTTTTTGGGATAAAGCAACAGGGATAGGGGACAGTCTCCATACACTGTTTATCAGTGACAGCAGAGACAAACCTGGAAGTGGACTTTTGCTGTTGTTGTTGCTTGTTCATTTTTTTCTCTTTTTCTGTTTTCCTCTCTTTTTACTTGTTGTTGTAGTTTTGCCTTTTTGTATTGTTTTGTTTTGTCTTAGTTTTTGTTTTTTTTTTCCTTTGTTTTTTGTTATATTTTGTTTTGTTTGTTTTTCTTTCTCCTCCATTGTTTGAACTTGTACACATATGAGTGTGCATGTGTTGTCTAGACTCTTTGTGGCCGTGGTTCTGTTCAGCTCCTCTTTTTACCTCTTCCTCTTCTCCCTCCAATCTTCTGCACCAGTTTCTTAAAGTTAGCCTGAACCCACTTTGTCCACCAGCCTTCTAATCTCTTCCTCTTCTTCCATTTCTCTATTTCTTGCCTAACCCATTTTAAATTTTAATTCTTTACATGCTAAGGACTTGTACACTTTATACAATTTTCAGGTTTGTCTTAGACTTTGTTATTTAACCACAAATCTAGTTCATACAGTTAAAGATAGCACATTAATGGTTACTTTAGTTTGTCATTTTTTAGGCTGTGTTTTATGTTATTGTTATTGGTACTGCTATAGCCAAAAATGACATAATTGTCCTAAACAGCTGTTACAAACATCACTCCAAGAATTAAACTAAAGAAAAAGAAAAGAAAAGAACATGAGGAGATACTTAAACAAGATGAACCCCAAACATAACCAAAGGAAAACCTGGGGACAGTGAGGTGGGAGAGTCCAAAAAACCCACGTTGGCTTCTCCTAAGTAGTAACAACAAAGAAATTGACCAAGGCTGTAGAAAAAATCAGATGAGAAATAATCTCTCAGATAACTGCAGCAATGGTCTCCACAAAGAAAACTATGCTTAGTGATGCTAGAGCAGATACAGACAAGAAAATAGATGAGCTGAAGAAAATTATGGAAACCATGAATGCTCAGCAGAGGAAAGAAATGGAATCCATAAGGCAGATTCAAGCAGATATACAGGAGAATACGAATTCCATTGAAAGCATTTGTAGCAGATTAAGCCAATTTAAGGACAGGATCTCAGATACTGAAGACAGGCTTGTGGCTAGCAATCACAAAATGAAAGATTTCTTAAAAATAGCAACAGACCACAAGAAATCAAAACAATAGCACTAGATGATGCAAAAAAGAATAAATTAAGATTAATTGGAGTCAATGAAAAAATTTTCACAGACATCAGGGCAGGAAACAGCCCCAATAGAGCAAAAGAATTTGATATACATTTAACTGAGGCACATAGAAGTATAATTGGCCAAGACAAAAAAGAAAAAACTCTCTACAGCCAGGCATATCATAGTCAAAATTCTAGAAATTGAACACAAGAATAGAAGATTAAAAGCTCTTAGAGAAAAGAAACAAATCACCTATAAAGGAAAGCCCATCAGAATCACAGCTTATTTTTCGACACAAACCCCCAAGTCAAGGAGGGCTTGGAGTAAGTATTTCAAGCTCTACAATCAAACAACCTTCAACCCAGACTGATCTACTCTGGAAAACTATCTTTCAAAGCTGATGGAGAAACAAGATACTTCCATGACAAAGAACAGCTGAGGAAATTTATGTTCACCAAACCAGCACTCCAAAATGTTTTGAAGGACACTCTAGAAAAAGAAAACAAGGACTACAACACCATAAACCCCATCAGAAGGAATTTACCATGCAAACAAGTAATGAGAGGGAGGAAGAAAAAGAGGGAGGATCCAACGAGAGGAAAAATATCAGGATAAATCAATACATATCAGTTCTAACCAATAAGGATAAGTCAATACATATCAGTTGTAACCATCAATGTCGATGGTCTCAATTCACCAATCAAAAGACACAGACTGGCAGAATGGTTCAAGAAGCGTGATGCAACAATATGCTGCATGCAAGAAACACATTTAATTCAAAATGAAATTAATAGACTGAAAGTCAAGTTATGGATAGCAATATTCCAGGCAACAAGATCTCAGAAAAAGACAGGGGTAACTATTCTGTTTACAAAGTGAATTTCAGGACAAGACTGATTAAGAGAGATAAAGTAGGTCACTACATCCTTGTAAAGGGAACAATCCAAGAGGAAGAGAAAACAATCATAAGTACATATGCAACAAATACCAGTGCACCCAGCTATATATAACAAATATTAATGGCAGTGAAAAATCAAATAAACACTAATACAATTATATTGGGGGATTTCAATACCCCACTCTCACAAATAGACAGATCAACTAACAAAAGGTCAACATAAAATAATAGAACTGAGCAAAAGAAAGAGATGGAATCAAGGAACAAATGTAGCCACATTGAGAATTCCCAAACAAGAATCCTCAGAGAGGGAAGTATGTCCAGGGTTTCACTTTGTTCCCCTATTCCAGTGCATTCCTACTGATTCTTGGTACTAGACAGGAATTTACCTGACATAAAAAGTGTACACTGCTCACTTTTTGTTGCACATGCACCAAATATATACTAATAAAACAATTTTTGGAAAGACCAAGTTAGGGATAGAATGAGTTCAAGGACAAACAAGAAATTAGCAGTATAATTCCTTTGTATATCTGTAAGCTAACTTTTCTCAGATGATATTAGGCAATTTTCCAGAAGGAAAGATCTATTTTATGTTTACCAAAATAAGACTGATAAGTTTATTTCTTTCTCAGTCACACATAAACTTACTACCGATGATTCTATGAGGGCTACTTCACTCAACAACAAATGTTTGCTTTTACAGGATAGATATAACATTATTAGTAATATGACCAATATGAGGCAAATTGATTACTATAGTAATTTTCTCTCCTTATGCCTTCATAATCCTTTATTTTTCTCCCTACAGCAGGTGTGCTATATCTAAGTTGAACATTCATTGTCAGGGAGTAATTGATGGCTCCATCTTTGGGTGCCGGCAATCAACATTCCCAGACAGCGGATACTCACAAGCAGGGTACCCAAACAGTTGGCTCAACATGAAGGTTTAAATCGACCCCTTGGCACTCTCACACAGTTTGTTTTCATATTTTCTCTGGCAGAATGGAAAGAAATGGGAGTATGTTAGATTTCTAGGGATGCTATAACAAATCACCACAATCTAGTCATTTTAATGAAAAAAATGAAAAAAATCACTCTGTAAATTCTGGAGACCAACAGTCTGAAGTTAAGAAATTTCAAAGACTTACTCCTTTCAAAAGGGTCTAAGAGAGAATCTTCCAGTCCACTAGTCTTTTCTGGGTCTTGGTGACCTGGGAAGAATTCACTCAGACCATCTCCTGAATGATGACAGATCATGCACAAGTGAGGAAGTACATCAAAGCAAGTTCACCACAAAGCAGGATATGGTTCATAAACAAGCTGGGATGCCACCATAGTCTTTGTGACTCTATCTTTTGATATGGTTTCTTTTATTTTTGTATACTTCCTGACTTGGGAGTATTTCCCACTGAATTCACTTATATTTGTCATCTACCCCTGTACTGCGTTCAATTTTGAAGTAAGCATATGGTTTCCCCATCATTCTTTTGCAACTCATGGCATGCATGAGATGTAGTGCACACGTATGAATCCTTAAGTGTATGATGGTGGGGATAGGTCAACACAAGGACAATTGAGGCAATCAGTGCACATGCCCTGCTGGGTGGAAAGCCCCTAACTTTCCTTCATGGTTAGTGTATGGTCACCTGTCTACATAGGCTTCTTTTTGACCTGCTGTGACCCTCTCATACCTTGGCCCCTTCCTATTATCAAAGAAAGCTAGCACAGTTCAAGCATCCTTGACCACCTGCAGCAAGAACTGTCAGTAGCATGTCAGCAGTTCTAGAGACCACCACCCACTACTCATATATGACTATCTGTCTATATGTTGATTCATATTCTAGGTTATAGGGACTATCAGCTTCCTTAGCTTTTTCAACTTGGTGGCCAGTGTTAGTCCTTTCTTTTGCTACTTTATGGAAAAACTTAAGAAAATAAATGAAAGGAGAAAGATTTCATTTGGCTCAAGGTTTCCATGGCTGTAGTTCCTGATTAGTTAATTCCACTGCTGTGGGCCTGTGGCAAAGCAGAAACACCATGGCGGAAGATCATAGCAGAGGAAATCTGCTCACTTTGTGGCAGGTAGGAAGCAGAGACAGTGACAAAAAGGCAAAGAGGAGAGACTGAAGACTAGATTTATGGCCTAGAGCCACAAGCTCATGATGTACTTCTTTCAGTTAGGTCCCACCTTGTATTTTTATAACATCTTCATAATGCCCTCAAATGTGATCTCATCAGTGGATTAATCTATTTGGTTAATTCTCATGATCTGATGCCTTCCCCCAAAATCCATGAGTTCGCAACTAAATATTTTACACATGAGCTTTTTGAGAATATTTCAAATGCAAATTACAACATGGTTTGTGAATCCCTGTTGGGAATCACAAATCATAAACTGAGTCTAGTCGTTGTCCAAGGCTGTCCCCGTCCTGTCCTCTGACCAGACTGGAATATGGAAACTCCCTGCCTTTCTCTGGTTACAGCTGAAAGTCCTAGTGAATGTGGTGCTCACAGGCCGAGATCAGACCTGCTGACGATAGTAAGGCACCTGAGGAAAAGTGCCCCGGTCTCCTTGCAAGAATATTTTGCTCTTCTTACTAGCCCACCATAATAGCCATTACCGTTCCGGAAACTCTCACTGCCTTTCAGCCATTGTCCTTGCCACTGAGGTAATCAATAAATACCAAGGTTCTGCTTCGTTGTGGCCTTTTGTTCCCTGCAAATGACTGCTCATCCCAGATCCCTAGTGCACCACTATTTCATCTCTCTTTCCTCTCACTGTGCGCTCTGACACCTGTCATGAGACTGGAGCCCACTGCAGGGGTCTCTGAAACTAGTCCTCTTCCGTTTGGTTTGTATATTCTTCTCATTGATTGTCTAATATTTCCTTCTGCCTTTCTCTCAGAAGCAACCATGCCATCAGTTTGGGTGTCCATTCCTATAACTGTAGAGTAGCTCATCTCAAAATTCTTAATGTAAAGCATTGAGCTGTCATTTTGAAAAGTAAACTGCAGGACTAGTAAAATTTAGCTTCAACATATTTCTCTCCTGGAAAACAGGAAAATCAAAACAAATTTCTCTTCTCTTACCAAACTTTGACCTATGTTAGCTTCCAAGGCCTTTCTTTTGTTTCTACAATGAATCTGCTTGAACTGGAGCCAATCTATTGTTTGGGAGTAAAATGGAGATTCAGAAGTGATACCCATTGTAGTACCAAATTGTACTCCAAAAGATTAAATCAGAAGACCTATTTCCATTCTTTGCATACACCTATAATACAATACACATATGCATCAAAAACAATGTGATTATGCAGCCTATAGACCTTGGAAAATGACAGGATGAAGAGATATATAAGGCACCAATACAAATCTCAGTTTTCCACAGGCTTCATATATTCTTCCCCACTGGCTGCTCCAGGAAATGCAGCAGGTGTGTGACAGCTATCAGTTCCAGACTGCTGTGCTAAGCCCAGCCCAAAGTGGACACGAAAGTGGATACTGTGCCATGCTGGGAGCAGAGAAGCAGAGTTAAAGCTCATACTTCCTCTGAATAGTCGAGAAGTACTGAAGGGCCATTTTGAATGACAGCTTTCTAGCTCTACACAAAGTTTAAACCAACCTCAGAAAATGGGATCCCCATAGGCAATATT
This sequence comes from Chinchilla lanigera, assembly GCF_000276665.1. NCBI lineage: Eukaryota > Metazoa > Chordata > Mammalia > Rodentia > Chinchillidae > Chinchilla > Chinchilla lanigera. The sequence continues at coordinate 12,571,093 of NW_004955448.1, read as the reverse complement.
TCCATATTTTATATTGTTCTACACTTCATTTCTTGAAATTCTTGATAATAATCTTTAGAAGGATGAGGCATTGGGAGACTATAGAGGATCTCTTACTGTAAGGAACCACTCTGAGACTGCACACATGTCTATATGTGTATTGATATGCATGTGCATATACATGACTATGTATATATGTACACTTGTATCTCATTAACTTTTTATTAGTCTCACATATCTTGTTTCAGTGAGAAATATTTTATACAGTCATCTTTTAAAAACTCATTCTCACAAGGGGAAAAGTAAATTCATGTGATATGAAAAGGAAGGAGCTGGTAAAGTGACTTTTTAAAGCTAATCATCATCTATCAAGAAAAGAACAGATATGGAAACTTAACAAATTATCATTTTAAATTCCACTGGGGAAATGCAAGTAGCAGTGTCTTAAATTGTAGCAATTTTGCACTTATCCATGTCATTCCAATCTAACATATGAAGAAAAATATTCATTTTATGCAATGGATACAAATTCAATCAACTAGCAGGTAGAAAATGCCCAATAGCAATAGTTTGGTTGTGATAGCAACAATCACCTAGAGGAGAATTAGAAATCCTAAGGCAGTGATTCTGGATAAGAAGAGCTTCAGAGATACTAGCAATGGAATACTACAAAACTACAATAAGTTTGACTTTTTGCATGAGTTGCTGTGTCAGTTGATTTATTATAAAGTCAATAAAATTTTATTTTTCTTACTGATTCACTGTATTTTCTGTATTGAGCTGTGAGAGAAAACTACAGGCAATTTCTTAATTATAACTACATTTTAATATCACTGTCATACAGGTGAGTCATGTATCTTTTAGTGTATATTATTATAAAACATTATAATCTATTATAAGGCAGTTATCCATGCGGGCATCCATACAAAGCAAACCTATATTATAAAAGTAGTCAGGCATGATCCTACCCACATTACATCTGGCTCATTCCAAATACTATTTTCTTAGTAAAAAAAAAAAAATGTCTATTGCAAAAGTGTTTATACTTAGGCTACCTACAGCACAGAAAGGAGGATGTTAGTAAAAAGCAACTGATATTTAAGAATATCCAAAATTACTTAAAAACTTGAAAAACTAGTTTTCTTAGAAGTGTTTTTCAATATTCATTGTAAAACAAGAAGTGCTACACTTTCTGAAAGAGAAACATTTCACTAGCCCTGGCTAAAGTGAAGAAACTACAGCTCATGCTGTTTTTATACAGCTCTGGACTTAAAAATGACCTTCAAATTTTAAATAGATGAAACAATAAACAGAAGAAAGTACTTCGTATCACTTGAGAATTTCATGCAACTCAGGCTTTACTGTCCATAATAAACAAATGGTTTATTGAATCCAACCATGGCCGTTGATTGTGCATTTCCCGGGACTGTGCTCACGCTGCCCTGGCAGGGTGGTGCAAACGTGACAGAATCCACAAGGCCCAGGCCGCACACCATGAACCAAAACCTGAAACTCGTGGCATGGAGATTGAATCGAACAAGTAATGAGCCCGAAAACACAGATGATTGAACTGTATAGATAATATACGTATAGATGATTTTATGGTATCTTTTTATTTCCCCTCCCATCACTCTGAGTTTTCTCTGTGCCTTCCACATCTCACTAGTGACTGGCGAAAAGTGTAAATGCCCAACACAGAATTCCACAGCCTTTATATCTAGCGCTCACTGAACTCTAGTCGTAGTTACAGTGTTAACTTCCTGCTGCTCAGAAGTTGTTCTGCTACTCATCAGCTACACCAGGCTCGTGGCTTTATCATTCTGTTGGACCTCCTGAATAGCCTAGCCTCTGCTCATTGCTATGAAATCACTGTATTTCACTCTAGGCCAAAGCGATAACACTCATCTACTTTTTCTTTAAATTACATCTCTGAGTTGACATTCTGTTTTCATACTTTTTCTTTTACCCTTCTCTGTCTCAACAGAAAATTGTCAAATGTAAACCAGATGTGTTGCTGCACTCCTGTAATCCCAGCTACCAAGCTGAGACCAGAGCATTGCATGTGTGTTCAAGACCAGACTGGACAACTTATTGATGTCTTATCAAAAAATACATTTAGAAATCGATAAATAAAATGTCTTGGGATGCAGCTCAACACTTCCTGGATTCAATTCCCATTATCATCTCGAAACACTAAGTACTTTCATGGGTGGTTCCAGTACTTTCTACAGTACCCATGACCTATAAATTACCTCATGTTCTTCCTCCAGTCAACATCACTCCTTAACTGCCTCTCACAGTATGTCTGACTTGCACGTGCTTGATTTGCTTTTATTTACCTAAAATATTTTGAAATCAGTAATATATAAAAACCAACGCATATTTTTAAAATATTGCCGATACATGAAATACATCTGTTTGTAGGTATATGCACTTCTGGTTTGTTTTTAAATTCATGAAAGGTGAGAGAGACAGAGACAGAAAGAGAGAGAGAGGGAGAGAGGGAGAGAGAGATTTTGAGATTTGAAAGCAATACCAGCAAATGCCAACAACAGAGCTCCTGGTCTGACATCTGTGTTCCAGCCCCGGTCTCCAGCTCTCTGCTGAATGAAATGGCAGAACACGTGCTGCGGCCATCTGTACCAATTAGCTGAACACTAATGTTCATCCTGCAGCTGATCGCTGAGATCTCTGCAGCGCAATAAAGGGTTTGGAAATTCTATTTGCCATTCTGCAGAAATGGGTAGAAAATATTGATCAAGGCTATAACATAAGAACTCATTCATTTCAAAGCAACAGAGAGATATTAAGACAGCAAATATTCTCAGCTAAAGAATCAAGGGGTTGGTGGAGCATCAGATATACATAATTATGAACAGTTGTCACCTTCTCAACTGGATGAGGGGGAAAATCTCTTTATCTGCAGGCATCCAACTGGCAGAGTCAGAGATGTTTGCTGTGCTCACTGATGTCTGAGGAGTAGTGCGCATATCCATAGCTCCATGCTATGTCTAAAGTGCTCGCCTCTAGCCTTACACTAATAAAAGCAAACACATCTTCATTTATATCATGAGCACTGAATAAAGAACATGTTTGTGGTAAATGAGGAAGATAACTTTTTCCCCTTTAAACCATTACAAATACATATTAGCTAATTAAGACAGAAATAAAGTTCATCTTGTACTGTTTCTTGGGCCATAAGTTTCTGAAATTATATCTAGTAGCGTAGTTCATAGAATCACACTGACTTTAATTTCTGTTCCAATAGATTTAGAGTTGGGTATATTTGTGCCAAGAATATTTTACTCAACTCAGTATGCAGGGCTGTCAGAATGTTATGTAAGCTGATAAAAATATACTTGGGCATCGTGGAAGCAACAGCAGCCAATGGAACAACTGCACTTGGAAACTGAGCTGACTAGTGATCCAGGAAGGACACTGGTATTTTCACGCTCCTATAGAAATGCTCTCCGATTCCTCTGAAATTACCTGGATACTCCTAGTCAATTTCACACAGTCCACTTGCAGCATTTAGTTGCCTCTGTCCAACATCCCACATCATGGTTTCTTTTCAATATGAACTTTCTGCAACAAATGAAGTAGACAGTATCCATCAAAAATACAGTAGGACACGTGCCACTTTCAGAATAGGGTGGAGAAGGCATTCTTTCCTGTGCACTCTTACATGGAAAAAAAGAAAAAGCTAGCTTAATATTTAGCTTGCTTCTCAGACAATATACAGTAGCACAATCAGTGGGGAATTTATGTCTGCCAGAATGTAGTCCAAGTGACAGATATATATACTGCAATTTGATTTCTTCCTAATTGTTCTGTCATTTAAAACATTTGTGTGGAAATAAGAAAGAAAAAAAAGATGATAGTTAAATATTGCTAAAGCTGGTATATAAAATAAAAAGCAATCTGATCCCCTGCTGACTGTTGCCTTCATTCTTGTCCCTATGTCTATGAATTTCAATATCATGTTAAGTATAACTATGTTGTACTATAATAAGAGAGGCTTTCAAAAATATCACGGACTAGAACACGAGTTGAAATTCCATGTTTTATGATGCTATTTCCTGAGGCAGCCCGGCTTACCGCACCTCATCTCACTCAGCGTCAGCAATAGAAGGAAATATTAAGAGTTCCATCATTGCCTGAGAGGTGAAATATATCTTTGAAGGCTCCATAAAGGCAGGAATGGAAATAATATAGAGATTTCACTAGGGAATTAAAAACCCATTCCATGTTTGTTTTTCAAATTTAGGAGCAAATGTCTGAGATTCTCTTCAGAGAATCTTTTTCAACAAAGTATTATCATGAAATGGCTTTAAATATAATCTAGGAAATGATATTATTCCTAATCTCAGTTCTTAAAGCAAAAAACACATGACATTCAAATATCAAAGTAGAAGAAAATCAAGCAAACATGAAACTAAATTATTAGAATAAATACTGTGTCATTTGATAACCTAAAATAATATCCCCTCAAACAGCACGTGCTTTCCTTTATGATAATTGTAAGCAGCACTGGTATTGATTGATGTGCATCCATATCTTAAAGCCATAAAAATTAGGACATATTTTTCCCTTTTGGACAAAACCTCAAAGTTTCAAAATTAGAATAAATTTTCTGCCCTACTATTAGTTTCATGAAAAACATGAATATCCCTGATGGTTCATGCTATGAAATGAAAGCTCAAAAAATGTATTTAAATACATGAAAGATTAATCAATTTTGAACAAAAAAAGACAAAAGAATAACGTTTTAGAATTTCTATGTTCACTAGTACATCTTTTTTCACTTAATACCATAAATTCAGGCAAATACTTTTAAAGATTTTTCACTGTTTGGTATATTTTACGGCATCATCATTTTCCTTAAATTGGTTGTCTACTGTTTCAACCTAAATTGTGTCCTTCTAAAAGTTCATGTGTTGAAGTCCTAAACCCTAATATGTCAGAATGTGATCTTGGAGATAGGGTCTTTATACAGGTAATCAAGCCAAAATTAATTTATAAGTGAACTCTACTTTGACTGGTGTCTTTACAACATGGAGAAGTTTGGAACAGACGTTCACAGAAATATGCCACTTGAAGAAGAACAAGTGGTCAGGGTGATATTTTTGTCAGGACAGTCAGCAGGGACCACCAAAGATGGCAGCAGCTCTCCAGAAGCTAAATGGGAGACAAGAAACAGGACCTCTCTTTCAAGTGGCCCTCAGAACAAACAAACCCTACAAAGAACGTCAAGCTTCAGGAAATGTGAGCTATTACATTTGTTTTATTTAGACTACCAAATTTGTGGTATTTTCCTACAGAAGTCTTAGCAAATTTGTACATTTGCATAATATTTGTTATTTATTAGAATACACAATTATTCTGTTATGACTATTACATCATTTTATTTAATGAGAATAATATTTACCTTAGAACACTATAATTCTTACTAAAATAAAGGTTATCAGCTTCTATGTTCAACCATAGAAGTTCTTATAGTTAGTTGTGGAGAACCTCAACTAAAACTCATAATGTTTGGGAGTTTTCAGTGCATAAAATTTTACACATCAAGTTGACATCATTATAGGAGACGCATTTCAGGGACACCTTCAAAATTCTCTAGTTAACTTTGCAGATCTGACTATCAGGTAAAAATCCTACCCATGGGGCTGGAGATTTACAGCGGCACAGCGCCTGCCTGGCAAGCACAAGGTCATGAGTTTGATTTCCGGTACAGTAAAAAAAAACAAACAAAAAAAATCCTATCCATGAGCTAATTTTTTTCAGTCACCCTGGGCTCACTTAGCCAAATATACAATAAAATGCTTGTAAACTGAAAAAAATAAAATAAAATAAATATAGCATTAAATAAATATTAAAAAGCTGTATCTTATAAAGGACTTGGCAGTTTTAAAGTTGGTTTTGAACTGCTTTAATCATTACAACATATCTATGGGGAAGTATCTTAGGTAATATTTCTGTCAATTTGAAGTAGACCAAGGTCCAGAGGAAGTAAATGTTCAATTGTTGTATATGACAGAGCTTTGAAAGAGGTAATGTAAAATAAAAGGCAATTGCTTTTAAGAAAATAATTATTACATATCATATACAGCTACTACATATGTTCATTATATAAAAGTCACCCTAATACTTTAAATCAAACCCCAACTAAAGTCTTTAATGGAACATGGCAGAGGTATGTGTCTCCAACTCTAGCTTTGTTTAAATTTTAAAGTCTTTAAATGAGCTACAACTGGCAAATGTTTGCCTACTTTGGCCAAGGTCTTGCAAGCTCAGCAAAATCTTCTTACAGTGTAAATTTAATTTTCTGCCTTCACTTTTGTCTCTGCTGAGCAACACTTTAATAATATTATTTAACCTCTTAAAACGTCCCTTTTACAAATACTTGTCTTTGTGTGCATGTGCACCAGATCTTATCCAGGCTCAGGAAAACTGACTACAAATCATAGCTACAATTACTAATGACTTAAATATCAAACCTAGGACATGTAACTTAACTTCAAATTTAAATATGCACGAAATGAATTATTGTTGATTTATAAATTTGAAGTAAATCATTAAATGGCATGTTTTATATCTAAATATATCTTAATGCCTTTGCAAGTACTATTCTGCTGTCCTTAATAACTCTGGAAAACGTAGTCCTTTACAGTCATAGAAAGTAATGCTTACAATAAAAATCCATCGATAACACACTGTGCAGAAGTGCATGCTTAGTCACTGACGCTGGTGAATTCGGTAGCTGCACAATTAGAACTCTTTCAAAGATAAACCAACTTTGGGGGGCAATCTCGAAGCAATACTATTGCTGTAAACACTGCTAAACACCCAAGTTTGTTGTGTGGTTATGACTTTGATAAGAAGTAATTACTTTGTAGCTCAGGGTTTTCTTTAATTCTTCCCTCACTGGAATGAAAACCTTTTACCTGGGATCTGCAAACTACTTAGAATATTAAGGTGTGATCGTACTCTTTTAGTTGTATATGATAGTTGTATACAATAGTATACAACTAAAAAAAGTTATATACGATAGTATACAACTATAAAAAGGGAAAAGGAAATAGAAATAATTTAAGACTTCTTTCATCTTTCTTTTCTGCCTTCTTTTCCTTTTGTTCCTGTCATTATTAATGTTATGTACAAAGAAATTTTTTAATATAGTGTTAGTGAATATGTGAATAAACATTTTAGAAATAAATATATAATAGACTCTAAAAGGGAAATCAGACTAACATAAGCCTAAGTGGGAAAGTAACTTAACTTCTCTGTCATAAGATACAGTAGTTCTTTTCGGTGTTGAAAATGTATTCATAATTCTACACTTTATGACTGCAAACTCGTAACACTGCCTTGAATAGCTAATTTCTTGCTGTTAGTGATTACCATAAACTTGTCAAAGTAAATGAAGCGATATTCTTTACTAAAGAATAATGTTTAATTGGGAGTCCTTTGCTCTAGGAATATTACCAATTCACTGTAAAAGGAATTTCTGGACTTCAAAAAGTAATGTTGCCTTGATTTTGAGCGAGGCATTTTTCTCTCGTATTAATTTTAATGAATTTGAGATCAATTTTGCACCTGGAAAATCAATAAAAAGCATAAATACTTCGCAGTAAGAAGCTGACAAGAACATTGTGTGGCATGTAACATCTAACAAACACTGTCTCGAAATTAAAATGTCAACTGCTAATTTTTGTACTGAGTAAATGAAGCATTCATACTCTTCGTTGCTCTTGTTCATAATGTTGCTAATTACAATATTACGCTATTTTCTTTGAACACTGTAGGAACCTTACACAAAATATACAGAGGCCACAAATTATGCGGCCCTTCAAAGATCAGATCAACGCAAATGTATTCAGAAGAAAAGCAAAGATCATTACATTGATCTAAAATTCAAGACTCGGGGCTGGGGATTTAGCTCAGCGGCAAAGAGCCTGCCTGGCAAGTGCAAGGTCGTGAGTTCGGTTCCTGGTACCGGAGAAAAACCAAAAAAAATAAATAAATAAATAAATAAAATAAAATTCAAGACTCAAAATTGCTGCTTCTGATTATTTTTTATGCACCTTTCTGAGCGGGAATAATACAACGACCAGAACTACTTACTAACCTCTGTGCCCATGTCTTAATAATTGCTTAAACTGGAGTCTATGCACAGTAAATCCTTTTCAATTAAGTTTTATGAAATTGAATGGTATATAGTAACAAATATTTTAATGAATAAATGAATTTTTCCTCAGAAAGTGTCCTCAGTTGATCCATTTTGGCTTCATTTAGCACACTCAATGTCATTTCAGTTACTCAAAAAAAGTAGACTATAATTGAATTAAGTTACTAGATACCAGTCTGAAAAAAGTTTTAATTTTAAAATCAATTGAATTGTATTTAAGTTGTCTTAAATCTTTCAGTAAAAATGTTACGCATGTCTGTTTGACAGAAAATAACTTTAATGTGAATAATCAGTTTTCATTTTCTATCAGTTTTCACATTTTCTACAAAGAGGTTTTTTTCCTGTATTTGTAAACATCTTATTGCCTCCCTAGCAGAAGAAACTGAAATGGTAAATAAAATCAGAAAGGTAGAGTAGATTTGGTGAAAGGAAAAGAAACTGCTCAAAAGGGAAGAACAACTGAGATGAGGCAAAGGAGAAAAGGAAAAAAGAAGGGAACATACACACACACACACACACACACACACACACACACACACACAAGATGGTTAAGATAATTGTACTACTAATTTCTATTAATTGTACTACAATTACTATTAATTTTACTACTAATTTTATTCAAAGGAACAGTTAATGCTTAATTTTTGATCAATTTTGTCCAGCTATATCTTGTAATGTGAGCAGCTACTTTGAAGATAACAATATGCAATATAACAGCCATTGTTGACTTCCTATCATCTTGTCTTGAAATTCTGTATCATTTTCAATGATTTTTATTCTCTTTAAAATAAAAAAATTAAAGTTTTTTGTAATATAAAGCAGACACAAACAACATTAGATTAAATTTTCTTACAAACATCAATATTAATAATAAAAAGTATGGGTCTTGATGAAATTTTTAATTCTTTTTTAAAAGTACTGATCTTCTAAAGTAGAAAACTTCCTCAGAGAATGACAAAGCAGAGTGGGCCGGGCTCATCTGTCAGGGTAGACTTAAGAGATTCACAGGTGATGTGAATTAACTTCAGGATCGCCCAGCTGGTGAGAAGATGACGATCACATGTGCATATACCTACTAGGAAAAAAGGAAGCAAGAGGCACAGACATTATCAAACTTTGCAGTTAGTAAAAGCTGACCAAAAGAAATTTGCAAAATTTAAAATTAGGTCTTGAAAGATGATGTCTTCATTAGAATTATAAACAAAAATCTCCTGTTCCACCGTAGGCATTTCCATTTAGGAGAATTGCTTCTCAGGAAAAAGAAAAACCAGGCAATGAGCTCCACAGCTGTGCTTTAATAGCGTCTGGGAAGGAAAGAAAGGATGAGATGACCTCTTGTAGCTGCCTGAAAAACTAACATTCAGCTCAACCCTGAAATGAAAAAGTATTTTTTTTATAACTTGTACCTTGTTAGCTTAATTGAGTTTCTTCTTTATTCCAAATAAGCAACAGAGCTCCCTCTCTTTTTTCTATCAGTGAATTTCAGGACCTCCAAGTTCCTGCTTTATTGCTTATGAAATGCTTGTCAAACAAGGAGTTGCTCAGGCCTGTTAATTGGCATGGCTTCCTATCCTGTCAGATTGACTTGGCCAGAAACATAGAAAAATACAGATCTGCTAATTAGTTGTGTAGGTCTGTGACAAGTGATTTCACAGTGCAAATGTGCACAGAAAACATTGAAACTACTTGTGATTTCCTTTTTCTCTTAATCTTTGTTTTGAAACTTATGCTTAATAAAACTTCCAGCAAAGGTACAATATGGTAATTTCAAGAAGTTTTGCTGAAGTTAATAAGAATAAATACACATATAAAAATACTAAGAGTAATTTACACAATCTAGAAGTGATAGTGCTTTTAAATAGAATTATTGAGATAAATAAATGTTTCAAAATGTAGCAGCTATGTAAAATATACTCAAACCAATTTATCATGTAAGAAGGGACATAAAAGCACTCCTACAATTTCCACAAACTATAAAAGTAATTGTGATAATAAAATTTTAATAATGCATCTAATTTTCATCATTTGTCCTGCAAAAATATGGTGAAATTGATGTTAATGCAGTAAAATGTAATGTGACCTAAAGATTTGTTGATTTGATTCTTTGACAAGTGTTCACAATTACTCTGGTGCATAAGTTCCTGAAATTCTAGTCTTCGGCAGCTGATAAAACTGTCACCATGGGCATCAACGTGCTGGAGAAACTAATTTCTAATAAATGGTATCCCTTTCACTAAATAGAAAAATCTTTTTTCATATTTTTCCTCAGTTACAAACTGGAAGCAATCTGCACTGCGTTTGTGTGACTGAAGTGTAGAAAGAACTGCAGTAAGAACCACTACGTGGCCCTTACTCTATACTAAGTACTGTCCCCTTAGCATCATTATTTCTAGTCATAGTAATTATATTTGACTGACATTGCAGCTGAAACTCAGAGAAGATCAATAAATTGTTGAAAGTCACACAAGATAGAAGTGATATTTGTTGATTCCTGCCTGTCTACAGCAGTTAGAGTTTACTATATGATAGGTGATGGTCTAAGAACTTTACATAAATAAACAAATTATGCTCAATTCATGAAATGAAACAGCATAAAGAGATCACATTTCTCTTTCATGTCTAAGTGAAATCCTCCCAAATAACACCAACTTCAGGGATTAAGAAGCAGAATGTCTCTTTTAAGAAGCCTATTATACATTATGCAAGACATGTTCTCTCCTTTTTAATTTGATTAAAAATTAAATTACCTTGTCCAATAGTACTTTGTTTAAGCATATCAGCAACTTTACCTATTATATCCTAGCTCATCTAAATTTCATGAAAGGTTTGTGAGAAGTATGTGCAAGGGACGTCCAGGAACTGAGCGCATGATAATGTATATATGATAATGTGAATTTGATTCACATATCTGTATGTATCCATTAAAAATTTAATGATATACATAAAATTTATGTAATTCATTATCTATAAATATTAACTTTAAAACAGTATAAATTACCTTAAAATCATTAAACTATAATTAATATAAATATGGAATCATCTAAGGAAAGGTGTTTATTCCATCCACTTTGCTATGTACAAATTATCATGAGTTGATGAATACATACAAAAATGCATACCAGGGGTCTGAGGTTTAGCTCAGAGGCACAGACCCTGCCTGGCAAGTGCTAGGTCATGAGTTTAATTCCCAGTACCGGAAAAAAAAAAAAAAGAAGAAGAAATGCATACCAGAATACATGTATGATAAAGCTAAGATAGCAAAATGCTAATAGTACAATCCAGGTGATGGTTATATAGATAATAGCACTAAAATCCTTTAACTTTCTACATATTTGAATTTTTCACAGCCAAATGTTGGGGTTTTGCCATCCTTTAATATGGGCATGTTCATCAAGAGACTCCTCCATTTGACTTATTATAAAATTTCAGTCTCAAATATTCTCAGGATTTATGATTTCTCATGAAAACTTTCATGGAGTTCTGGGTTCTCTCCTAGTTTTATTCATGCAACAAATACCGTTGATTCCTACAATTTAAGCAATATCACAGATACAAAGGAAAATAGAATAAACATCCTCTTTCTCACACTCAGAGATCTTACAGCCTAGTGCAGGAATAGATGCTCATACCAGGTACTATGACTGCTACAGTGGAGATGATGGTATACGTTATGAGATCTCACCTGGGTGAGGCCTTCCAGAAAGGTTGCCTGAAACAAACTGCAGTAGAGGTAGTAAAACCAAGAACAGATTTCATGTGCAAAGTCTTGGGTGCCAGTATTTGAGGCATGAGAAGGTTACAGTGGCTGGTCTCTGCAGAGTAAATGGAACTGACATGCCAACCAGGGATGGCATTTAGACAATGCATGCCATGTAGATTATATTCAGCCATATTTGCCTCAAACAAATAGCCTTAATCTGTCTGAATTTAAAATCAAGCGAGATTGGTAGGATTCCAGAAAAATGCAATCCCAGATAAGTATAGAATTTCAATATACAATCAACTTCAATTTAATAATCAGCTACTTTTGAGCTAAACTGCCTTTAGTAGTCTAAAAGGGGTGATGTGGAGGCCCAAGTGAGAACTTTTGACCCACAAATATCTAAGACTGTGAGAGGTGACAAAGAATTTGCTTCTGTTTTCTCCCGGTACTAGGCCTGGAAAGGAGCAAGGATCCAGGGGATTTGCATTACAAAATTATATGTGAGGCACAGAGAGAGAGAGAAAGATAGAAAATTTTTATTAGAGAGTTTCACAAATCCTACAGGGAGGGCTTGCACTCACCTACACCACCTTTGGGAAACTAGAAAGGGGTGTTTATACTGGACAGGAAATTCAAACTGTAGCCTCTTCTCTGGGCAGACATTTTGGCAAATGGAAAGTAGTTTTCTGTTGCTGTTTTGTTTTGTGTTGTTTTTGAGGTAAAACTCGATGCCCTGTTGTCCATTGCCATAGCCCACACCAGTGTGAAAGCTGGGGGAATAGAACAAGTGCCGGAGTTTGATTTAGATTTTTTCTTTCACAAAACTAATTATAAATTATAATCTTGACCTGAGTAGAAAAGCAGCTAAGTCCCTATGAGAATTCTTGTGGTGATCTGGCTGAGAAAGAGGACAAAGCAGAAAATGTCAGCAGATTATGCCTGAATTTTGAAAACTACAGAGGAAAAGCTTCTCTACTTGATGCTCTGACAGGGGAATGAGAATTTGCAAGTGTGCAGCAGCTGTCACAAAGAAAGATGCTAATCCTACCTCAATTTACAGGACCCTGCAGGCATAAATTATCTCAGCAGGAAATATCATCCCAAATGAGGAATTCCATTCTGTTGAAGAAGACAGGCAAAGCCAATAAAGGGTCTCCAGTTAAAATTCACAAACTTATCTATATTATTTGTCTTGGCTCATGGTATGGCACATAGTGTTCACAGTGGTTGAAATTATTCGGATCCTGTACGTGGCACATCTTTATTCCTCTCGTTTCCCCTACCCCCCTCCCCCTGCATCCTTGTTCCCTTGGCCCCCTTCCCTATTGGACCAGACCTGCTCCCTTGTCACTTTCTATCTATTTTTTTTATCATTTTTTTTGTTTGCACTTTGCCTCACTCAATTGTCTCAAAAAGACAAAAGTATTTGCTAATTTGTTCAAATATACTTTTTCAAGGTAGTTACTGTCTTTGTAGTTACTGGACTTGTACAGTATCTGTTGTGATTTCACCTTCATCATTTCTAATTGCATTGATATGAGCCTTTTCTCTGTCTTGATGAGTCTTGCTAAGGGCTTATCTATTTTATTTATTATTGTAAAGAGCTACCTCCTTTTTTACTTGTGAGATGATATTTTACTTTATTTTTCACTTTAAAGAGAATTGAAAAACAGTACCAATGATACAGAATTTCAAAACAAGGTGATAGAAAGTTAACAATAGTTATATTGAATATTGTCTTCAAAGTAGTTGCTCAGATTACTAGATATAGCTGTGCAAATTGATCAAAAAATTAAGCATTAACTTTCTTTCAATGAATAGAAATTAGTAGTACAGTTATCTTAGCTATCATGTGTGTATATATGCATGTATATATATATATAAAATTTCCCCTTTCTTCTTTTCTCCTTTTCCCTGCTGCAGTTGTTCTTCCCTTTTGAGCAGTTTCTTTCCCTTTCACAATATCTATTGTACCTTTTGGATCTTATTTACTTTTTCAGTTTCTTATACTAGGGAGACAATATGATGTTTACACATGTGACTCTGTTTTACTTCACTTATGAGTATAATCTCTAGTTCCATCCATTTATCTATGAAAGTCTTGAGTTTATTTTTCTTTGTAGCTGAGTAATATGCCATTGTATAAAAATACAACATCTATATTACAGTTATATAAGCAGGCTTTGTGGACTATTATGTGATCTGTTTCGGAAAATGTACCATGTGCTGCTATAAAGAATGTATACTCTGTTCTACAGGGGTGGTGTATTCTACATATATCTATTAAGTCCTTATGATCAAGGATGTGGTTCAACTCTGTTATTTCTTTATTAACTTTTCATTTAGTTGACTGTCTCTTTGCAAAAGTGGAGTTTTAAAAGTCTTCTGCTATGACTGTATTAATGATTATTTGATCTTTTAATTTCAGAAGTTTTTATATTGTGAAGATAGGTGCTACAGTATCCGATACATATATATTTATCAATATTATCTCTTCTTGTTGGATTGTTCCTTTAGCTAGAGTGTAGCGATTTCTTTGTATCTTAAAATTCATTTCACCTTGAAGTTTACCATGTGTGATATTAGATTTTCTACTGCTACTTATTTTCAGGGTCCTGGTGCATGGAATGTTGTTTTCCATCTTTTTATTTTTAGTCTATGAGTATAAGACGTTTACCATTCATATATCTTCTGAGCTGGTCTTTCTCAGATAGAAATACTTTTTTTTCTCCATCTATTTTGAGGGATACCTTTGCTGGTTATAAATCTGAGTTGGAAGTTATTTGTTCTTAGAGTTTGAAGTACTTCAAGCTATTCTAAACTTCAACATTCATGCTGAGAAGTCTGCTGTGATTCCATTGGTTTACCTTTATTTGGGATTTTTTGTTTTTCTCTGATTACTTTTATAATTTTTGGTTTTTTATTTTTCTTGTTTTGTTTTTTGCTGGATATCTGCAAATTTAATGGGTGTGCCGCTTGGTGAATTTCTCCTTTCATCATGATTGTCTGGAGTTTTATCAGCATTGCTTATTTGTACTTTAAAATCTTTTCTTATATTTGGGAAGTTGTTTTGCATAATTTCCGCAAGCATGTTGGTGAATCCATTTGTGCAATCCTCTAGATTTTCCCTAGCTCAAATTAGCCGTAGATTGTTCTTGCTGTCATCTTGTAGCCACTGGATAGCACTGTCTTTTCTCTTATTTTCTTTTGGCTTCTTTGAGCCTTTAATTGTAGTTCACTATTTTATGCTCAATATCAGACACTGTCTTCACATTGGTCATCCCTGGAATGTAACAACTCTACACTATTTTTTCTATTTCAGGTATTTCTGGCTGACATTTTTTGAGGATTCCATATCTTTGTTGAATGTTGAGTCATTTTAATGTTGGACTGTTTTTGTTAGCTTGTCCAAATTTTTTACTGATTTTCTTGAAATTGACTATGTGCAAATTGAGTGCAATTGCTGTAAACTTTTGCTTCATTTCCTCTTTGAACTCATCTATTTTCTTCATCCCTTCTAAGAAATTTTCATAGGTCTTGGCTGTCTGGTATTTATTTTCTTCTCCCTTTGTAACCCCACTCTCTGTCTTGGAGGACCTGGGGGGTAGGAAATTTTTCATTTTCTTTTTTCTCCATTCTACTTATATCTGTATTTATTTGTTTGTCTATCTATGTATCTTTTCAAATCCTATGAGTCTCCATCTTTCTTCTCCTCCCTTTCTCTGGAGGGTTACTGCAAGTTAGGGAATAAAGAAGTGAGGAGAGTATTTGGTTATATGGAGATTTTTAATAAACTGTTGCCTCCCCATCAATAATCTTCAACTTTGTATGTCCAGTTCCAGTATTTACTCCTTCTGTTACTCAATGTAAATGGTTTTGACTCTGTCTTTGTATTGTTCCACAAGTAGTGCTTCAATTTATAACAGCATCCACAGATTCAATCTCACAAGACCTGTATATGATAGTCCTTGCCACTGCTATTCACCCCTCTGTTTATTCTCCAGATGAGGGAGAAGAACTAGACAACTATTAAATCAGAGCCAATGAAAGCACAAATATACAAAAGTAACTGCTTAAGGGACACCTGAAACCATAAAAAACTTTCTGTTACTTAAATAATTTGAGAAACGTACCACTTAAACCAATAAGATGTCTGATGGTACTACAGAATAGATATTCCAATGAGCTGTTGTTTATGTGGTTCCCAAGTAGCTTCTTTGCCAGATAGCCTGAGTCTCCTTATCCCTATCACTCCCATAATCCTTTGCTGCAGAACTTGGGCTAACTCAGTCTCAGGACCTCTTTCTTCCAGACTAAAGACATTTTTGCAGAGTTTGACTCAGTCTGAGTTCTTGAGTTAGACTTCTTGCTGTTTCTCTCCCTGAGGGTGATGCTGCTTTTGGTAGACAAGTTCATTGGCATTAAATTGTCCATTAAGTTTGGATTATTTCTATGCAATTAATTCAACTACAGTAGTAACAACTAGTCCACTTCAGTGGTGTCTATCAGGGCTGGTTGAGAATAACATACCATAAGTCCCTGTTTTGGGTCTCCCCTCTAGCAATGGGAACATCGTACTAATGCGAGCCTCCAATCCTAGGTAACTCAAGCTGAATCTGGTGCCTGACCACAGGTCCTAGATATGTGATCACGGCTCCTGCCTTTCAGAGAGGCTTACCCAATCTTCTCTCCAACTGCCACAGTCTCTGGTGACTTTCTGTCATCCACTCTGGGACCTTGGCAGTATGAATCCACCAGGGATTTGCTCCAGGATTGAATTCAGACTCTAAGCTCTTTCCCACAGTGTCTTCCAGGGCTGTGCCTACACTGCGTGGCTATGTCCTAGGGCACTTCTAATGCACAGACTCACCACCTGATCCTGCTGGAAGGTCACTCAGGAATCAGAGACTCAAATTCTTCCAGTGTCTCCAAATCCAGACTTCTGACAGCTTGTCCTGGAGAAACTCATACGCTGAGACTCAGTGCTCCACCGTGTTGTGTCCTCTCCTCGGTGTTTCTTGGTGATGTTCTACAGGACTCTTCCTCTACTCAGCCATGGTGGGTCTTCCAGCTCGTTCCTTCTCTGTGGAACTTTCCTCAGCTTCTGTGAGAGGACTCTTCCTCTGTTTAGCCATACTGAATCTTCTATTCCAGACTTTTGCCTTATCGAGGAATAGGTCTGCTGTGTGACTGGCACTTCTGCTGTCCCGGGCAGAGGGGACAAGTGAAGATCCAGCTCCAGGCTGGCAGTGCCTGAGGCAAGGCATGGAATTCACAGTTGTGGAGTTGGTCAAGGCCCAGCCTGAGAGTCCAAACACTCTGCTAGGGCCGCAGATCCCTAAAGTTTAATATTCTTAGAAGAGTAATTAAAAACAAAGTATCGAGAAATTATAGAAAGGTGATTGTTATGGTTTATGTCTGTGTGTCCCTCCAAAGCCTCATGCTACCATGGGACAGGCTTTTAGAATTAAATGATTGTGGGTGTGAGAGCTGCACCCGCCCTGGTGTGGATAGTTTGCATATGTAAGGGAGAGGAAAAGGCTGCTTGAGGCCATTCCTCCCCCATTCCGCCCTGGTGTGTGGTTGTTGCTTAGCTGTGTTCTGCCGCCCTGAGATGCAGCCCTCTGCCTTGTGCCACTCTGCCTTTTAATCTGCCAAGTATGGCTTGAAACCTCCACAAACTGTAAGCGAAATAAACCTTTCCTTCCTTAATTTGGGGAGTCAGATATTTTGTCCCAGCAGTGAGAAAAAAAGTATCCAAGACAGCGATCTAAAATTGATTAAATGTAAAAGTATAATAAATATATTTTCAATGCATCTAATTTGATTGTGTGTTATTACACCAATAAAGCAGATAAATAGGCAAATGAGAAAAATTTTAACAATTAAATATTCAGAATTAGAAGTATAAAAGAGTTATGCCAGGTATGCACAGTACATTCAAAGAAGCTAATGTTGCATAATTCTTTTGTAATAATTTGCCTGGTGCTGGAGAAAGCTCTACAATGATGCTGAACTTTCTCCTTGAACCTAAGTGCAGGGGACTGACCTGCATGGAGATAGCATTAACTCCATTAAGAGCCGGGGGGTTAAGGATCAACTATATATTTTAGGTTTTTCAGGGATTTCCACAAAATTCTTCCAAGTTTAGAAATCATTTTAACAATCTAAACACTGCATAACTGTACAAGGTTTTGAATTTAATTTGGAGAATAAGCACTTTATCTTCCAATACTGTGTGATATGGCAAGTGCCTTGCCTTTTAAAAAGTTGCTGCTAATACTTTAATCTGTAGAAAAATGTATGAATTTTTCAAAATGCTTTCAGAAATGTTATCCCATTTTATCTTGACAACAACCTGTGAGCTAGGCAGCAGCCCTGAAGATCTAATTCCAATTTTACACAGAAAGAAAATAGAGACTCAGTAGAAACGCAAATCTGGCTAGTTTAACACATGCCATGCCTTACTTCATTTCTTTTCTCCCTTACTTGAGCACTTTGAATAAGTGTTTGCTGTTACCCGTGCTTCTATTTGCTATCGTGATCACTTATTCCATAGCCAGTAATTGGACATATGTATTTAACCACATATGTCTGGCATATTTTGTCCTCTAAAAGACTGATCTGCAGGTCTTTTGAAATTTAAAATCATTTGAATAACAATGATGCGTTTTAATTATCAGCCCAAGACTTTGAGGACAATCATAACCTCTATTTTAACTCCATGTCTAGTCATTTCCTATTTTGTCTCCTATACACCTCCTGTGTAGATTCCTTCCAGAAACTGTTTTTAAAGACAAACCTATCACTCCCAATCTCATGCAAGGGAGGTCGTAAAGGTTATAAACTCTTAAAACATGAACAGGGTCTGTATTCGAAGGGGGTGGATTTTTCTAGAATTCCTTGAGCTGGTTCAGGTACTAATACAAAACAGCAATGAAACGGAAGGCCTCTCCTTTCAATAGGCAGCATCCCCATCTCTCACACTGTAGTGGATGTGGATGGTGGTACCCACAAATGCCCAGCGGCTAGGAAAGTAGTGGGCAAATCATAGAGAACACACAGTTTAGGTGGAATAGACAAATACTTGAGAATTCTCCAGCTGGATAATTCATGGATGACAGAGGAAGCTTTCCATGTGGACCCTTCACAGAATGACATTTACGCATTTATGTGTGCACACATAAATGATAGAGAAATAACTGGGAGGACTGCAAGAGAGAAATAATTGGGAGGATTGCAAACTTAGAAATATGAAAAAAAGAAATATAGAAAGATCACTGAATACAGGCTTGGGTAATGAAAAGTATCAGTTAAGTTTAGCAATTAAGATGATTCCAATTGCATAGAAGAAAAGATACTCAGTGGAAAATGACTTCTAGTACTTAAAGCAAAAATGATGGATCATGAAGGGCTCTTGGCGTTCCAAAATACCATGTCAGCAGGGCCCTGACAAAATTGGAGCTATCTTTTATAAACATTACTTTAAAAGGAATGTGTATGGTAGACCAGGGGGCTGAGATAGATAGGAAGGCTACTTACAAAGCTGCTGCAATAACAAAGCCAAGAGTTAATGAGGCCGGAATCTAGGGCAATTGCCACAAGACTGGAAAGACAAAGATAAGTATGAGAAATATGCCTGAGATGCACCCTAGTGATTTTGCAACTTCAGATAATTATAATCAAACTTCCTTGTATTGCAAAGGAAAGGAATCTTTCTTATTTAAGGATCTTCCTGAGTAGTCTATTAGGAATCTATCAATATTAGAGACCTTTCAATGCTGCTATCTCTACCTTCTCAGTTCATCTTGCACTGTGCCTCCGTACTTGCAAGTGCGTACTAAGGAAATTACCCATTAATTCAATAAACGTTTAATACATTTTATTAAGTGATGTGCATACTTCTAGGCTCACAGGCCATAATAACAGTGAACCAAATAAATGCTCACTTGTGTTCTCTGGGGCATACCGTCGAGGGGAGAATACAGATAATAGATACACTAAAGCGTATTGTATGCCAGATGACAGAACTTTACAGAACTTTATAGAAGTAACCCCAGGGGAAGAAGAGTGAGGGAAGAGATACAGGGAGTTGTGGTTATATGTGGATATTTAAGGAAGCATATATAGCATCTGACTATATACAGATATTTCTCTCTCACTGAAAGAGGGTGTTTGAAATTAAATTGCAGGGTGTAGGAAAATGAACTCTATGGTTTCAGAGGACAGATAACTAAACAGAGGGAACAGCCAGTGCAAAGGTCCTGAGACAGAAATCGAGTGAGCACATTCAAACAAGTGCAAAGAGGATGATATGGTTGAAACAAGCAAGGATGAACAAATATTAGTAGATACTGTTTGCTGTTTTGTACTTTGAGTCTAAACTGTGTAAGACATTATAAGGAATTTGGGTTCAGCTGTTATTTTGTTGAAGGTGGGATCCCCTGGAAGATTTTGAGGGGATCAGCTCGATCTGACTTTCTTCTTGAAAGGATGAGCCTATCTCTGGGGCTCTCTGCACTGCAAGGAGTAGACAGCTGAGGCAAAAAGATGAACTGAAAGTACAGTAATGACAGGGTAATGCTGGGGACACTAGGCTGGACAAGACTTGTAGCGGCAAGGCGTCAGGACCAAGTTTGGTATCAGTGTTGAATAACAACCAGCAAAACAAAACAAAATCTCTGCTGTTGTAGTTATTTGTGTAGAAACATCTGCTAGCTGCATGAGGATAAATATAAATAGCTGAGCTGTAGAGTAAATTTGAATTAAAAAATAATATTAAACTGGACTCTCCCGGATCCTGGTCAAAAGTCAACTGTCAAAATTTGTTGCACTGCCCCCTAACGTATCACCTTACCCTCACTAAACTGAAGGGATTAAGCACCACAATCTGTCAAATGCCTCCCTCATCCCGGTATTGTATACCATTTATGTGCATGTTCAAAGGTTTCTTGACCAGTTCCTTTAGATGTAGATGGAGCCTGCTCCCTTCTCATGTTTAGTACAGATGCATTTAACTGAATTATGTACAGAAAATGCCAGGTTGTCTTGCATCTAAATGAAAAGTACTCTTTCTAAAGTGTTTTAAAATGCAAAACCCTCTTGTACATTTAGATAAGGTTTGTGAATGCCACTGGCATGAGCTTCACATTGTGACTTATGAAATTTGTGGAACAGGAAGCAAGCATCCTTACAGAGATATCCTGCACAGTGGCAACTTTGAGTAAGCCAAGGAAGCATGAGAAATGTGGATGCTCATACAGACTTTAAAAGGAAGTATTTATATGTATGTGAAATATACAGACATAAACATCCCTGTCCTGTCAGTGAAGCTGTGCTCTCAAAAGTGTGAGAGCACTACCTTCGCATTTTGTCCTTGCTGCTTTAGTATGACCTCATATGAGGCCACAACCCCAGAGGTATGTGCAAGAGGGAAGTAATATACTCCAGTTTCATGGTCAAAAGCTCAAACAAGAAGTCCGTAGGAACTAGAAAAAGTTTGAGAAATTGAAGAAGGGACATGAAAGCAAAATACTGAAGTTATTTGCAAATCTCCTGTGTTCCTTTCTCGTAACTTCACGCGATGCTATCAGAAAACCAAACATGACTTTGATAACCTAATTAACAGGAATGTTCCACTGGGTGATAAACTTGTGGGGCAAATCCCCAAAGCAATGCACAGGTTTTAAAATGAAACTAACAGTGCAACTATCTTGTGTTCCCCAAAATATGGAGTTAATTGCTTGGTTATATGAAATGCTTTCTCATTAGGTTCACAGCATCATGTAGCAGATTATTTACTGTATCAGGACAAAATAGTCAGTGTGATAGGCCCTGTAAATACAGATTTCATAGCATTTACTTTCTGTTATCTGTTAAAACTCTCACATTTTATTTTTATGCACATCTAGTAAAGCAATTTTATTAGAAAATTCTATAAAGATTTTCTATCCATTGGCTATCGGTCTTCTTCTGTATATTTTGTGCACGTATGTGTGTACACGTGTTTAATAATTTCAGACCAAAGGTATTTGTGGATACTTTCTTCTTAATATTTTCGTTTTCGATACAACAAATGCAGGAAATTTCTTGTAGGTTATTGTTATTTCGAATGATAATGTCTGGAACATTTTTGGTAAATTTTTCATGTTTACACATATATTTCTTCTTTATTAACCAATTTATTGAGATAAATAGACATAAAAATGCAGATACAACACATAATATTCTGTGTTTTGCTTTATGCTACAAACCACCACACAATCAAGAGGATAAACATATACATCAGCCTTCAAAGTTGTTTCTTTCTATATTGTACTGTGTCCCTGCTGTTTACCTTTAGTTCAGGACTGCATCATAGTTGATTTTCTGTAGTGTAAGCACATCTTATAATAATTTTCTAAATTGTAATTACTCTGACCTATATTACCAAATTGCCAAGTAAGTTACAAATGTTATTAATTTTCTTTTAAAGGATCTATATCAACCACTTCTTCAATGGTAAATACAAAAAGGTTTGCCTTTGCATGGTTCTGAAAACTGAATTTTATTAAATATTCTTTTATTTTCTAAAGAAAAGAATTGCTATTTTTTCACTTTTTTTATTAAACATGTGAAAAGGTACTTCCATCCTTACTGGTAATGAATTGTTATATAAATATAAACGTGAAAAGTTTCTATTTCTGCTGTTTGCTTAGGTTTCTGTTGGGCTGCAGAATTTAAATTCATGACAGCACATTTACTTTACAGAATGAAGCTGCTTTCTATTACAGATTATTGAGTTACTCTCTAAAAACCATGTGCTCTTCCAAGACGTGTCTGAAATCAGATACAAATATTTATGGAAACAGAGTATATAATAAAAGTATCATGTTCTATAAATGGGAACAAAAATATCAGTTCATAAATACTGACATTTGTTTTTAAACAAATACAAAGATATACAGGAAAAATTACTTTGATTACATCATTACATCCAAAGAAATAAAGTCTAGACAGGTAAAACAAAACAAAAAGTCACAAAATACACAAAATATCATTAAAGCATGAATGCAACTTTTATATATGGAACACATAAATTGTATGAAAAAGTACACTTATGTAAATAATGAACATTCTAAAATATTTAATATATTTAAGTAATAAAACTTCCACACAGATATACACGTATTTACACACAAACACATGTATGGGACTATTCATCTACAAATTTTAGATTGTACTTAGCTTGTATGCAGAAATATGCTTAAAAAACAATAAGTTTTAGCAACATATTTTATAAGTATATTAGTATTTGCAAAATAAATAGTGATTTCTCTTTTGGTAAGAACAAATTATACTCTTAGAAAAAAATTCATAATTTTAGCAGAGAAAATCTGACCCTTCATGTATCCTTAGAAGTACTTACAAAGCATTTTTTTTTACTGCTCTGTAAGACCAATTTTTCAAGGAAGAGATTATTTGACAAATTAAGAGGTGAGAAAGTTCATCTAATATTTACACCTAGGTAACATATCGGCAAATAAATATTGTACATTTTACATATCCCAATATACAGTTTAAGGTGTGGGACTTATTAAAATTATATCTTCATATATTTTTAAAAGCAAACATATATTTAGTTTTAAATTAAAATATTACATTAAAATGTTATTTATCACTTTCATGTAATAGCCCTGAATTATATTTCAAAATTGCCAATGTCTAAAATACCTGGCTGAGAATAATTTATGAATATTTCAAGATAGTCTATTAATTACATATCTATTTTTATTATGTATCTCACATAAACAATAATCAAAGTGAATACAACTTGATACCTTTGGCAGCAATTTTCTATCTAACCAAGTGATTTAAAGTCAATTTTATTACCACTTTAAAGACACAAATATCTTTGGTGCATTGGGGTAAGAGTTATTAAAGGGTCTAAACTGATAACATAATTCCTATGATCTTTGAAGTACGATAGTTTAATGAACAGAGAGGCAAACATACTCTGGAAACTAACAAAGGGATTGTTTTCGGTCATGTGTTGAGTGAGGATACTAGAAGTCGTGTTCCTAAAATTGAATGAGCAGTAAGAAAGATTTCGTGAAGAAAGTGTAGCAGGTGTTATACGCTCCGGGAAGTTGGACTTTCACACAGAGAATGAAGGGTGCAGTGTCTATAACCACAATGTAAGCTTAGATTGTTAACAGAAGCCAAATCAAAGGCTTTGAATGTCAAGCAAAAATGTAGAAATATTTTTTAACTTTAACGTTAAAATTTCTCCAGCTTGAAAAGACTGTAACCCTCTGATTTTCTAGTCCTTTTTCTGTGCACCCTAACCAGACAGAAATGATTTTTTCTGTAGTTTGGATTAGGACAATAATAGACCAATTTATTGAAATTTTTAAATATTATTTAGTGACAATTCCTATGTATACTTTCTGCCTTTGGAGATGAAGCAATTCTCTCCATGCCTTCCTCTCCCAAAGTTGAGAATTTCTGCTGCAAACCTTGGGTAATAAATGAAAAATATTTAAATGTTTGTTATGCGCTGCTGTGGGTCATTAAGCCAAGGATTTTGCACGGGAGGGAGGTCTGAGCAAATGTGTGATGCAAGTGTCTACCTGCCAGCAAATGGCGGAAGGGTATAAAAGGAATCAGGTATCGCGCGGGGCATCAGAAGGGAGATGTGACACACGCGGAAGGTGCCAGCAGTACACGCGTGTGAGGTACTGTGAGCAGGTCGCTGGGAAGGAGGAAGCTAAATGGAGTCTCACTCTGAGTATCCACAATAAAACTTTTTCATAGTGTGTTCTGGTGCTAAGGCTCACAATGGACAGCATAGAAAAACGAGTTTCTAAGCACCTGTCTGTGCTACTTTCAGCACTACCGGGCTGGAGAGAAACTGGTGGGCGGAAACCTGCAGTGAGACGTCCAATGCAGGTCTTGATTATCGCTTCCAGCATGCGCTCCCGGCTTCAGGACAGTCAGTGTTAAATCGGTCCCCCCAGGCTCCTTATGTCACACGTGGCATTTCAGGCTTAGTTTGCTCTAAATGGAAATACACTTTCATGAATGAATGAATGAAAGACTTAGTTCCATTTTCATCTCTTCCATACTGGTTAAATCGGTATTTCATAGTACTAAATGTGGAGAAAGACTCCTTCATTGGTTACAGAAAGTTGCTTATATTTATGTACAAGTAAACATCTCCAGAAATTTCCCCCTGCCAAGGGAGTAACCTTTGTAACTGTCTCCCGTTACTTCTGTGACACTGTGACTTTCTTTGCTTTTTCCTCTTTATTTTTGAGGATAACCTTGACATTTATTCTGAAATGACTTGACCTTCAAACAGTATATAGGGGTGTTGAGAGCTTATGAGACGCACAGAAGATTGAATTCCAAGCATGCACATGGTACTTTTGTCACAATTGAAGAATTAAATGAGAAAAGCCATTGACGTGGACCAGTTTGATTTACATTAGCATTTTTGTCATAAGTCTTTTAGTAGTATATTTACTGCAGTCACTACAATTTATGAAAGTGTAGAGCAATCAAATGACTTATATAGATTTTGTTTATAATTAAGAAGTTTGTCCTTTCCGTATTTATCTCAGATTGGTTAATTAACATTTCTATTAGATTACTGCATTCACACATGCATAAAAATGGTACTATATTTTAAAGTATATATGGGAATAGAAATGCCTTCAGGCAATATAAAGATGTTTCTAATAATGTTGAATGGAGATCCTATATTTCATTTCCTATTAAAACTATTTAATTGAGGTTCCATTGGAGAAATGGAAGGAAAGAAGGTCTATAAGGGAAATAACTCACCAACTGAAAACTTCATCATTTTAATAAACCCAAACTCAGAAGTATTTATATACAGAAATACACATTTTAAAAGAAACTTAAAGATCTGTCTTAACTTCTACCCCTGGCTCCTCCCTATATGAAATGAGGGTGATAATGATAATTTTTCAAAGATTAACTATGGTATCTCTCTACATATTGTTTAGGTTGGAGGAAAATGAATAAAAGTGAAAGCTGACAATAATGAACTGGTTTCAGATACCGGGTTTTGACTTTGGACACCAGAAAATTGTAAGAATATTTAACTTGGTATGTACATTATATGCATAAATGTCCTTTTCATCCCTAATTGTAAAAATGGAGTATGAATCGCATTAATCAATGTTAATGTGAGATTTAACGTATAGAAAATAAATCAATTCTTATTAATATTTATAGTATTTTGATTCAGAATTTTTTATTTAAAGAGAATAATAAAAAAGAACAACACCAACAACATAGACAAAAACAAAACAAAGCAAAAACAACAAAAATGATGCAGAGTTTCAGAACAAAATGATAGGATTTAACAGTGGTTGTTCTATTATGTATTGTTATCTTCACCAAATTTGCTCAGATTACCAGATGTAAGAATGCAAAATTGATCAAATAGGTATTTCACACAGAGATGTTTACACACTGAGGTCACCAAATTTAGAAATGGTTTGCATTTGTCTTTCTGAACAATAATTACGCTGACTCTCAACATGTCTCATAGCAGCTTTGAGAACTGTGGGTTTCCTGCATTCCACTGCTACTTCTAACCATTTTATAGTTTCCATCAAATGCAAAAAGAATTTCTCTATCATCACTCTACTTTAGTCCAGTCAGATAAAAATACACCTTGTCAGAGAGGCCTAAAAGGAATTAAGCTAGCATTTCATGAAATACGAATAAGTTCCGCATGATGACATTACATCTGAAAAATAAAGCACTTATAGAATATTTACAAAGATATTAGCTTTTAATCTATAGGGGTAGCTGTCATATTCGACTTTTATGACAACTGCTCAGACTAGAGACTATGAAAATATATAATCATTGCCCGGAGATATTTAAACAATGCCTAATCAACAAATCTTAAAGCAAATAACAGAGGCGTGCCTCGCAAAGCATACCAACAGGAGACTAGTATTTTAGAAACTGGGCTATGAGGCTTTTCAGCTTGTTTGCAGAGATGAGTAGCTCATGGCATTGGAGGCTATTCTGAGGGATTTTTATTCTGAACATAGCATGTGAAAATGTTGAGGTGTACATTCAAGGGCAGCTCAGCTCTCTTCTCATAAAGAGAGGAATAACAACCACTTTGTCAGGGACTTAAGCTGGAAGGAGTGCAGGGGAAAAGTAGAGACAGAAAACACAAAATGAAAAACCACAAAGCTTTGCTGAGCTTCTGAGTCTAGGGGCACTGCCCCTTAAATTTATTTTTGATATGTTTTTCTGGTTTGTGAGCTGCTGGATTTCCAAACACTTCCCAGTGTCTCCCAGCACTGCCTCCTGTGTCACCTCAGGACAAGATGAGAGCGGCCAGGAAGGCTGATCCCCGCTCCCAGTGCTCCCACTCCTCTGCGCCAGGCAGAGCCACAACACAAAGAAGACCAGGCGGGATTCTTTCAAGCTGCACGGGTTTGTGCTCAGTGGTGACGAGGACAGAGAATTTGATTTCTCTATTTTAAGCACAGTGTGTGAAAAACATAGTAAGACCAAGCTGTTTCCAGCAGTGCTGCCATTTTCTTCCCTCATGGAATCGTTCTGAAAACTAAAAAGCATAGCAGGGAGCTTTGGACAACTGTGAAATGGTTTATGAGCGAATGGAACTCTCTGCAATGAGCAGAGGACGATACCAATGAAAATTCTCAGATACCTCTTTTCCGATGGTATTATCTCTACAAACTACATAATAAAATTTCCCTTAGCCATTGTATTTTTAAATAAGTGTGTAGAACCAGAATCCTTAAATTTTTACTAGTTGGCCCAAAATAATGTAAATATTGAGCTAACTCTAGTATATGGATATTTGATTGTCTGGAAAAAGAGTGAAATATCTGGTTTCATCTTATTCTTTTCAGAGCTATAGCTAGCCACAGTTCAATCCATCAATGAAGTTATGCTTCCAATTTGGGGTAGAAGTTAGCAACAGCAGTTTCTCACTACGCTGATACTTCTTCAACCGAGGGAAGGAGACACTGCCTTCCCCACCAGAGGACAATTCTTAGTGCTATGGGACACCTAGTTTATGGAGCGCAATGTCTTGTACCCTCGTCTTCGGCATGTACTCTCTACCACGGCTGACTTTAACAAGAACTGGCCCTGGCTTATATTCCACACTGACCTCCCCTTTAGGTTGACTTCCTTTTGCCCATGGGAGAAAAATAAGATAGACATTTCTTTATAGATCCTCTAGTCTCACAGAAACACAAATTCTAAGGCTTCAGAGAAACAGGCTTTAGACTACTTCAATGACATTATCATGTATTTTATACCTACATTTTATTGAGACATTCTTTAGTGTAAATAACTTTATCACCTTTTTTTTCCTGTATTCTATTCACTTTGGAGCTAAACACACTTTTTAATGGCTAAATCTGTGTTCTGGGCATGGAAAGAATGTCTCATCAAGCATTGGAGACTTTCATTCTCTGTTTTAGGACATTTTCTTTGTTCGCTTACAAAACAGTAATTTACATTCCACCTATAGGTAACTACTTCACAACAAAATAGGCCTGTCAACAAAATAGCCATCATGCCTGTTTTCTTTTCTTTTTTTGATTTTCAAGAGGATAAAAAATAATAAAAAAGAAAAATAATATAGAATTTCAAAAAAAAAAAACCAAGATGGTAGAAATACAACAATGGTTGTTGCACAGCATATGGTTGTCTTTAGAGTAGTTGTTCAGATTACTAGATATAAGCATGTAAAATTGGTCAAAAAAATTAAGCATTTTCTGTTCCTTTCAGAAAACCTACATAAATAAGTAGTAGAATTACCTTAGCTATCTTGCATATATGTATATACATTTTTCCCTTCCTTCTTTCTTTTTTTTCTCCTTTCCCTCACATCATGCCTTTTACAATTTGTGTTTCAATATATTGGGAGAGAAATTTTAAAGGTGTTTGAGTTGTGGTGAATTCTGTGCATGTGTTTTTATGTGTTTAGTGGCAATCTTGCCATAGTAAAACACTCCAGAATGCAAAGTTCTGAAAAACAGTATTGTATTTGTAACACTGACTGAAACATGTGGCTAATAAGGGAAAAGTGAAATCAAATAATAAGTTAAAAAGTGATGAAGAGCTTAGATATCCCCTAGGAAGAAACGATGACTTCAATTTTATTACTAGCAATCAAGGAATATCAAGGAAACATGAAGAGTCAGTAATGTATCAACTCTTTACAAAATAAAGGAAAGCCCGTCATTAAAGACGTCCTACCTTAACCCTTCACCTAATACACCCAGCGTTCCTTCTGCTTTCCTCGCTTCTCTTGTGTAAATAAGGAGGACAAGATTATTCTTTCTGTCATGTCTTAGCTAGACTTCACTGACAGCAGAGAGAGCCCCAGCGTCCTGGGCTGTTCAGGGCCACACGCTCATCCCAGGGGAATGCGATGGCCTTCAATTTTATGTAGCCTGCGTCCTTTTCACCAAATCTTTGCAACTGCTCTCTATTTCAGCTCACTCACATCTGGATATCAGCACAGGTCTGGCATGGGTGCGGAAAAACGGCCTGCTTCCTTCAGGTGAGCCCTGAAAGATCCCCTCGGGCAGCAGGCAGACCCTTCCCGGCAGAGGCAGGCAACCCTGAGCATGCAGTTTAGTGATACTGCGTCCAGAGGCCGCCTAGAGAGCTGTCCTAGCTCAACAAAACAGACACAGGTTAAGGAAGCCGAAGGAGGAAAAATGAGAACGGTGAAGAAATTCATTAGTTAACTATCTCTTTTATTGCCTCAAATTTTAAAAGCAATCCTTTCGGCTTAAGTATTTTTGCAACAATGTATTTTTGCATAGCCATTTAGATGTAGTCACTTTAATACAACAGGAAGGAAATAACCTTGTTAAAATTTTAGATTTTGATCTTGATTTTTGTTATTCAAAAATATCTACTGTCAGAATTTCTAACCCAAATGTCAATTACCACTGCCTTTTATTTTATAAATTATTTGGATATTTCTCTAATTTTATTTTACCTCTATAATAAGAAAAACTAGAAGTATATGTTCAGGTTGTAATTTGTGTTTGTTTCTAAGAAGAAATGAGGTCTGTCTCTCAAATTGCCAGTTCAAAGAAATTTTATGCTATTGTATATGTAATTAGGTTACTGAGAGCTCATTGTTACAAATTTAATGATAAACTGAGTTTCAGAGCCCATTTGAAAGGTCATAAGTGCTTCCACTGGGCTTTCAGACAACTTTTCCCTGGGCCTCATATGTTTCAAAAATAAACAGAAAAATGTGCACCACAGCACTCAGAGGTGCAGAAGAGTTCTGACAGTAGGTCCGGTATTTGTTTTAATAATTAATGGACAATGAATTGCGCTGTGTGAGGGGGGGTAGGTGGGGACTCAGATACAGGAACGGTGACCTTGTTGGATCCCCGAGTTTCTCTCTTCATGTGTTTGACTTCCTTCTAGCCTGGACACCTGTCCTTTGCACAGCATCACCGCATCCCTGGTCCTCATTGTGGGGCATGTCCAGCTCAGAGACAGAGAAAGAAATGGAAAAAAAGCTGGAAGTAATAGCTTTTCTTTAAGCCACATCACAACAAGCTGGCATCAAGGTTGCACATCGAGGCAGCAGGCCAAAATCTCCTGGCTTCGAAGTGATTTTTCCAAAGGAATTATGAAGGGTAAAAGATCAAACATCATGAACACATCTAAATCTGCATGATCCGAACACACACACACACACACACACACACACACACACACACTCACACATAAACAAGCTGAATAGTCCCTCAGTTGCTGTTTTGCTCTGCAGTTCATAAAGGATTGACCACAAGTGTGTTCAAATATGTATTCTTTCTTTATCAAAACTTTTGTTTTAGCCTTTAAAAGTATAGTATTAATCTCTTGATAGAATGCCATGGCTTTTTCCAACTATTTTAAAATATTACTCCCCCCAAAGTGGCAATTCAAATCCATATCAAGCGTAGAAATAAAGTGCTTAGTAAGCATGAAATGCAATACAATTTTCTGCTAAAGACCAAATCCCATTTTAAGAAAATCTTAATGGACATAAGGATAATTTATTTTTTCAATAATAATATATTTTGCAAATGGTTCAATGGGAAGTAAGGATAACCAAGGGCATCATTCTCCTGTCAGAAACAATATATGTTAGAGCAGCTAAAAGGCTTTTTCCATTTGTGAATTCAATGCCTCATAATTGAAGAAAATTCTGACTTTTAACTTTCAGTTTAATTATTTTTTTTATTTTAACCTCCACTAGCATATGTTAATACATATATTATGTGAAAAATGAAATGCAAAGACTGAGAAATGAGATCAATTATATGGCGTCTGGGAAGAGAACATGACCCTTTGGTTTAGTCACTACTCTACAGATAAGGAGTCACTGGGTTCTTTTTACGAAGAATATTTTGAAAAGACTTTACCAGCCATTAATCACTATGTAAGTGTAATTCTATGATATATGCAAGGCATATGCTCTAAAATTTTAAGTCATTACACAGTTTTCTGTCTACCTCTGATAATTCTGGACCAGATTCCCACACGAATCGACTTTGTCTCCTTTCTTTAATGTAATTTAAATAGGAGAGTAATTATTGCCATTGTTTTTAAAGTTTTTTGTGATTGGTTTTTTCTTCACACTTTTAAATTACTTTATTCTCATTGATTTATTTTTACCATTGATCCTAGTTGCCTTGGGCCAGCATCTTAATTTCAAGACTGCACGTGAAAGAACCGTGCACTCATGCCCGATAGTGGAGGACTGGACATATTTGGGTATGTTCCCTGCTCTTGTCATTCTCTGCGTTCTGACAGGCTTCTGTACAGCTACACCAGCAGTGGTGGGGAGTGGGTCTCTAATACAATGCCCAAACTGTAAAACAGTTTTACTGACAGCACATTTCTTGTAAAGTTGTGACTTTGACCATTTTGTTCTTAGGCAAGGCTACCAGTACAATTTGATCATTTATCTGAACATTCTCAACTATGGGATTAAAAAAAAAAAGAGACAAATCTTTTCATAAGCTTTTAAAATCCTAAAATACACAATTCTTTTGCAAGAAAAACAACCTGTTACTTTATTCAGTCTTTGTTTATAAAAAGCAAGAAGAAAAATAACATCACTAGGTATAATGTATTGCCTAAAGCTAGTGCGTTTTAGAGTCCA
Organism: Chinchilla lanigera; assembly: GCF_000276665.1. NCBI lineage: Eukaryota > Metazoa > Chordata > Mammalia > Rodentia > Chinchillidae > Chinchilla > Chinchilla lanigera. Next base: position 12,539,020 of record NW_004955448.1, on the reverse strand, counting down.
CATTGTATTGACTATTTTGCATTTCATTTTATCTTTTGGTTTTTGTTAATTTTCCTCAGAACTTCTCATTCAAACAGCAAAATCTACAGAAGATGAATTCAATGTAGTCTTCATAAAACAGGTGTTAAAATATAAATAAAGAATATTCGAGTGCTTTGTAACCACCAGGGGAAGAGAGATTTAAGAAACAATGAAAATATGGTCTATTTCCCCCTCTATTACCTGGGCTTATAAACAAATAACACAAATTTCATTCAAATGAGATATCCAGTATTTGATGAAATTAGGGAATGCTGCAAAATGACATACATTTTCATAGAAAACTGTTAATTTTCTTCAAATATTTCATTGAGTAAAACAGGAACATAAATATAAGGAGTGTTGGTGCTGATTTAAATATGCCTTATATTGAAAAATGTTAAAAATACTATGAAAAAAATGTAAAACCAAATTAAACATTGTTAAATGTAGCCAATACCCATTGCAAAATGCCTATGATATCTCCAAAACACCGCAGGGTAAGAAAGGGGCACGCTCAGATGCACACATCCGAACACCCACACTTCCCCGGAAGATATCGCAGAGTTGGATCACACTACATTTCAGCATAATAAAGCTGGATAGCATGGGGATTTCACAATGCAGAGGTGAGTTAGTTACCTTTAGGGAGGATTTGCTCTCGTTTCTCATAAACACGTTTACCTTTATATTAGTATCTCAGAAAGACTTTAATTATTTCTCTAATCAAGTAAGAATTTTAATCTTAGGGTTATGCTTACGCTTTTCCACACTACCTGTTTCAATGGCAAATGTGAACTGTAGATACCAGAAAGGTTCAGTGCCTTATGGATAGTGACAGACATGGCTCCTGGTAGAAACAGAATCTTGATGTCTCATCTTGAGTCCAATGCCTCTTCCTTTTTAAACATTAGCCTCCATCCCCAATTCATCAGTACTGGTGACATAGTTTAGTAAATCAAGAATTTAAGGGCTAGAGACCTGATTTTTGAAATGCTCCTCTTACTGTGGGCATATTTGTGCTCCTAAATCTAGTTGCACAGTAATTTCGTAGACATTTGGCTTACTGCATGGCTAGTAAAATGTTTTAAATGATTAGTACTGCTTACAATGTAAAGCCTAACATTTCACAATTAGAGTTCAAAGTCTTATACCACTTAATTCTGTACCACTCAAGATGAGCCAAAATTATACTTTTAGTTGCTCTTCCTTTCTGCACACATGGTACATGTTTTACATCTGTGACTTCAGCTTTTTCTACCCACTGGAGCAGAACACACTCCTTAACTGCTTGCTATGAGCCAAAGTGCTAAAGTCTTTACAGGCAAGACCTCCAAAGGCGTGATAGGGACCTGGCCTCTTGCTCTGTATCTTCTGCTCTCCCCAAGCTTGGAACCAAGGTCTTGCTAATCTGGCTCCTGTGCATGTTTTAGTCCACTCTACAGCAGCAGAACTTCTTATCACAAAGGTTTTCATATGTATAACTTATTCTTCTGCCTAGGTTGCAACATTGCTAAAGACCTTCTAATTACTACTTAATCTGGTATATTTAGCAAGACTATCCCCTCCACTAAATATAACTCTACAAGTAACACAAAGTCTTATTAAATACAGCTTGAAAGAGAATTACTTTAAAAGCATAAATTAGTATGAATGTAAAAATATAGATTAAGAGTTATGGCAATTTTTATACTTATTCACTTTACTGAGAAATAACAGAATATAACAAATTCTCGAGATAAAATAGTACTGTAATTATGAAACTATCTACTACTTAATAAGTAAACACTATGCAACAAGCAATCATGAGACTTTTCTTGTAAGTTCAACAGTTATATTCATTTTTACAAGGGAAAGAGAGAACCAAAGGTTAAGTGCCATGCTGCAGACTCTGAAAGGATGTAAGAGAGATGGGACTCAAATGGAAATTCACCTGCTTACAAAGCCTGTACTCTTTCTACACAAAGTCTAAAGAAATGCTGTACGTCCCAGTGCTTTGTTTATTTAAGCGAGTAGCATAGTGAGGTATTTGCTTGACTCTGAAACAAAGAAAACAGCTGAATTTCAAGATACATATTGTTTTTCTAAACTTCAGCACATTGAGAAAGAAAAATAGTCTAGTAGCCAAGGAAATAAATAATTATGCTTGCCAACTAAACGACCTTTTTAAAGAGCAAGATTTTGTATTACTTATATGCATTTTTGGAGGGGATACTGATAGATCAGAAATTTAAGAAATTAGTGAGCAAATGGAAACACTTCTATACATCCTAGCCTGGTTACAGAAAACAGTATTAAGCTACGGGTCTAACAGACTATAATATGATCTACATCCTATGGTTTTTGTGATTCTTGTAAGTATGGTGCAGTGTGCTAAATCACTCTGATGCCCTGAATTATCTGCTGGTATAATTTCTGTAATACATACAGTAAGAACACACTATTTCAGTTTGAACACTAATGTGTTTTTTAACCACCTTTTTTCTCATTTCTCAGTGATATTAGCTTGCTTCTATAGAAATCAAAGGAATTAGATCTGAGTAATTTTGTATTTTTCACAATAACTTCTTGAGTCAATATTAATATAGTTGATACTGTTAAAGGTGTAATGTATTACAATATTAATCAAAAGGAGAATTTATATAGTTCATTTGGGAAAAAGAAATCAATTTTGATTAGCATGAAAATAACACATGAAATCACAAGAATACATTAGTGGTTACTAAGAGCTCAGAAAGAAACAAACAAAATAACATAGCAGACGTTGTATATCACTATAACAATATAGGACAAAACTCTGTATGGGGAGGTGACAAACATTATTGAACTTTTTAAGTTTCAGATAATGTAATAATGACACTCTTGATTGCCGTAGCAATAAGATCCCACCATCTTATATTAGGATAGAGAAGCCCACATGTAAATAAATAGTATTTAGAGATGTGGTCCACTCTTGCTGCGAGGAAGATGTTGAATATGTCTGAGATGGATATTATCACAAAAACATACTAAGGATATGAATATATTCATTTGAATACATATAAAGCCTCTTAGGGAATTAGGTTCATCTCACATTTTAAAAAGTTTCTTGGTATAGCACAATTTGTTGTATGTCTCACTCACAGTAGTCAAAGTTATTGTAGGTAAAATGTATAGCTGTATGTCCATTATACACATTCAGATCTACTCACTGTCACCAATGTTTAGGAGGAAAAAGAGTCGTAAATTACAGAGATGCAATGCCCTTATGGTCTGCGCTAATTAGTGTGGAATTGCAGTAACATTATCACACTTTCTAAAAATTTTTCTCCTGCTCCTAATTATCTCACAGGGGAGTTGTGAGCACCAGAGATAGGGGGCAGGTGGAGTAAAGAAACACTTTCAAGGATTCATGCAAAAATAATGTATTTTGACCAAAATTAATACTTAACATAGTGTGAAAGTTTATAATAGAATTAAATAAATTTGGAGAGAAACTGCAATCATAGTATTTTCTGAATGTTATGCATTTTATTGACTGTTTTAATACACAGCACATAATTCTGAACCAAAATATCCAACTCATATTCGCTAAGGTCATATAATAACTGAAAAGCTCTGTAAATCTGATATTTTAGGGCATAAACAACTGCAGTGAGGAAGTGCTGTACACCATTTGTATAAGACAGGAAAGGAGCATGGTTTTAACTGAGACCACACTTCGATGCTTGCTTTACCTTTTATTTGGTGGAATGGCTTTTACCTTTCCATCACTGCATCAGTGCCATCATTGTCTCATTTATTTCACTACTTATTTAATTAAAAAACAAATCAATCAATATGGAACTGTGAAACTTTGAATTTTGAGGTATTTTTAGAGATTCTTGCCAGAGATATTGCTCAGTGTGTGATGCAATTTGATTTTTCCTCTCTGAGTGGATGTTAGAAGAAAAAGAAGGAGGTGGGGGGTTATCAGGATGCTGGGGTCCATGGTACTTTGACATTTATCCAGTTTTATAAAGTAGCGAAACCCAGCTCCTCCCCAACGATGTGTGTGGGGTGTGAGAAAACAACCGAGAACTCACTGAGCCCTGGAATATCTCAGTAGATTCTGAGATAGCTGGAGATATCAGATGAGGTTTAACACGGTAAGCCCCGGATAGTACCGATTTAGTGGCCTCTTACCTCAACTTGTGGAAAAGACAAGCACAAATGCGGCTCTGAGATCACACATCAGCACTCTTTTGTAAAGTGCTCATCCTGAGGATCAAGAATGTTTCCATTATTTGTTTAGATTTATATAAAAATTAGAAAGTAAATTGATACAGCAAATTTTAAACATCTCACGCCAGATCTATAAATGAAGTTGACAAGATTCTAAGCTAAGAATCATTCTATTCCTTCATCTTTTTCTATGTTGCGTCACTTCATCTAAAACTAGCAAGTGAACATTAGCAACAAAAGTTAGCTGCAGGACCACGTCGCATATCCCAGTAATATCATCAATAAGAACAAGACCTAAAATCGTGCAGAGACATTTGCACTCAGCTTGTTTCTTTTTTTCTGTATTTGAATACAAATGAGAGAACTGTATGAATACAAAAAGAATGTTTTTAGTAGTAAATACTCTTTTGAGTATAATAACATGCAACCTTTTTGTGATTGCATACATAGTGTCATTTTAAATTTTGAAATTTAAACTTACCATTATGTAGGAGAAATTTTCAAACTCATTTGTAAACTTTGAGATGTTCGCTAACACTACACCTCTTAGTTAATATTAGCTTTAAATATCTTATTGAAACTACATTTATATTGTAGAAGAAAAATCATTTATCAGAAGAAAAACTTCATTTTTCTACATCACGAAGTTTAACATAGAATGGAAGCATTGAAATTATTCATTACTGCATATGTACAAGTTCCTGGTAATTGCTATGATTTGGGTAAAAGGCTTCTCCCAAAAGGCTTTGTGTTCAAGAGTGTGGTTTTTGAAAATTAAGTCTTTAGCTAAATGTGTTGGTAGGGAGTGAGCAATGTTCGGGAGGAGGAACAGGGGGTGGGACCTGGAAGCAGGTATTCCTGCCCCCGGTCCCATCCCCCACCTGGCTATTTCTTGCTGTCACTTTGTGTCTTGCCTGCCGTTAAGTGAGCGTCTTTTTTTCTCCCTGCCCTTCTTCCATGGTGTTTCTGCTTTGGAGCCAGCCAACCATGACTGAAACTATGACCAAAATAAATTCAACCTTATTTATGTCAAACATGTCAGGTATTTGGGCCCCATGATGGACTGATAGAATAGGAAAACTATAAAGTTATCCCATGATAAAAGGAAAAAAAGTTTCTCTTTGGGTAGAAATAAGTGCAGAATAGAGAATACCAAGATCTGTAACTCCATTCCACCACCTATAAGACCTAAGCTCTTTTCTATATTATTACTTAAAAATTGAAAGGATAACCCAAATTTATAATCCAAGCTTCTTTAGAACTTCTTTTCCATTTTCTTAATCATTTTTTCTCAGTCTCTGGTTGACCCATTATGAACTTACTGCTAAAATACACAAGTGAGAATTCTTCCTGTTTCAATCATGAAAACTTTCTAAAACTTTTGCACTGTCATAATCCTAACAGCCTGCAGAAGTTTCAGAAGTTTCTCTTCTAACTCTGATAACCATGTTGGCAGCCCTGAATTCATCCATGTGTGTAAGCTGCAAGTTGAATAGTTTCTCTGTTTTCTTCTATTTTTAGGGTAAACTGTGTTCATCACATGGCATGAACAAAAGTATAAAATTATTTTGGTATTTAATAACATAAGCATTATAAAACATATCTAAAAAATGGGTCTTTCTAAACGAAAGCAGAAATGTATATTCTGTTTTTTCAATATTTCATAAATTTTGGTCATGTAAACTCGTTCTACTTTTGTTATTTTTATTTTAAAGAGAAAAGAACAAAAACAAAATAACAAAAAACAAAGTTAAAAACAAAGCAACACAAAAACTATAAAAATGATACAGAATTTTAAAACATGAGTATAGGAAATCAACAATGGTTGTTGTATTACTTATTGTATCTTCAAAGTAGTTGCTCAGATTACCGGATATAGGTACACAAGATTGATCGAACAATTAAACATTAACTGTTCCTTTCATTAAACCATTAGAAATTAGTAGTACAATTATCTTAGCTATCTTGTGTGCATATATGCATATATTTTTTCCTTTCCTTCTTTCTTTTCTCTTTTCCCTCATCCCAGTTGTTCTTTTCTATTGAGCAGTTTATTTCCCTTTCACAATATCTATTTTATCTTTCAGATTTTATTTACTCTTTCAGGTTCTTACACTAGAGATATAATATGGTGTTTATATATGTAGGTCTGACTTATTTCACTTCTATGTTCTCTAGTTGCATCCATATTTCTGTAAAAAGCTCGAGCTTATCTTTCTTTATAGCTGAGTAATACTGCATTGTACAAAAATAACACATCTTTTTTATGCACTCCTCAGTTGATGGGCATTTGGGTTGTTTCCAATGTTTTGAGAGGACTAATTGTGCTGCTATAAACATGGGTACACATATATCACTGTGGTATGACGTTTTTAATACTTCTGTGACAATACCCAGAAGGGGAATCGGTGGGTTACATGGGACCTTTAATCCTTTTTTGAGGAATCTCCAGACTGATTACCAAAGTGGTTGCGCCAGTCTACATTGCCACCAACGTGAAGAAATGTTCCTTTTTCCCCACAGCCCCTCTAGCATTTGACATTGGTTGACTTCTTGATGGTAGCCATTCTTATTGGGCTGAGATGGAATCTGAGCTGTTTTAATTTGCATCTCTCAAATGACCAATGATGTTGAACATTTTTTCATGTATTTATTTGCTATTTGTATTTCTTCATCTGAGAAGTGTGTATTCATCTCAGATGCCCATTTTTGGATTGTGTCTTTGAATTTGGAGGGTCTAATTTTTCTATATATTTATTGATAAATCACATTTCAAAGTGTCATGAGAATATACTTACATGTGTTTGTAAAGAAGTATATGTTCTCATTGTATAAGTATACAGGTATATGTGTATATAATAATATAAGTGCAGCCTGTCATTAAATTCAAAACACTTTTATACTAATATGAATTATTTTTATCTCTACACTAGAAATAAGAAAACTAAGACTCATATAGAGTTTATATTTTTTCCAAAGTCACCCAGGTAATAAATAGCAGAAGGAAGACTCACTCTTACTATAAAGATACCAAATCTAGTATTTTTCACAATAACATTTTTGTCTGTCTTATACAACCCCATAAGAATTTATTTTTATTTTCTCATCTAAATGTTGATTTATTAATCTGTGTTAACATATTGCTTCCTAATATTTGGGCTAATTCCAAATGGTAATTACCTTTCATCTTCCGTAATTACCTTTAAAGGTCAATTTACTCCACTTTACTTCTGTATAGTATACAGCTGTCAGTTAAAAATGCTTTAATGTACTTGTTTGCTAACTCTAACATCTGTGGTAGTTTGAGCTGGATTATAATTGATTGATTTTAATTTTCACAGTGGATAATATTTTTCTGCTTCATTGCACGCTTAGTAAATTTTATTAATATCAGACATTTTGAAGTTTATATTTCTGAGGTGCTGGATTTTTCACTCTTACAAACATTGTTGAGCTTTATTCTATAATGTAGCTGCTTGGAATCAACGTGACCCTCTTGAATCTTACGTTTTTAAGTTATTAGTTATATTTCATGCAGTCCCTAGGCTAGAGCCATTTATTCCCAGCTTTTCAAGTACGGGACTCTCAAAGTACTTAAAGGTGGTTCTTAAACTGCCCTCAGGAAGGAAACAAGGTGTGTGTCCATTAAAATGACTGGAAGACATATTTCATTACACACAGGAGAGTTATCAGTAGACAGATTCCTCAACACTGGGAGATACTTAGAACAGACAAAGTGATGCTCAAGTTGAACTGTCCTTCTATTTGTCTCTTAAACTAGGTTTGCTTTCAGTATTAGATACACATTTAGCAATCAAACAAAAATTTTAAATCTTCCTCACCTTCTTGTAGACACTTTTCATTTTTATTTCTTACCAAATACAATTATTCCACCTTTAAATGAGAACAACATATGCATTGCTAGAAGGTAGATATATTCCGTTTCCCAATGCTTGTTCCTATGCTTGGTGCTGTGAAGAGAAGAAAGAATATTTCAGAAGTGGGTCCTAGTGGGAGACTTTAGATGATTAGATTTATTAGTCAATTTTTCTGCTGTTTGCACAAAAGCCCTGATATACACAATTTAAAGAAGAACAGGTTCATTTTAGCTGGAAGCTTCAGACGTTTAATCTGATAGTGAACTGGCTTCAAAGCAGAAATATTCCGTCAGAAGTGCACGGTGGAAAGAAGTTTCCCAAGTCAGCGAAGCCAAGAAGCAGCGAGAGGGAAAATTCTGAGGAGAAAGAGCCAAAGGAACAGACACTGCCTCGAAGCCATGGACTACAGGCCCAGCCAGAAACATGCTGTACTAAGCTTCTTGAGTGTTTTCCAACCATCAAGCTGACAATCAGGATTAGCCATCAAAAATCCACCAGTTGTCAATTCGACACCCAGACACATTTTAAATTATACTTGATCTCAAAATACAGACAGTCACAAGGTCATAATTTTCCATAGTTATCTTATATGCAATTAAAAAGGCACTAATTTCCCCCAAATCCTCAGCAGTTCAGCACTGTTCAAAACTTCTAAGCCAAAGTCTCCTCTGAGACTTAAGACAAACTCGTAGCTGTGATCATATGAAAGTAATGCTAATAATACCAATAATAACAATAATAATAATGAGTACAAAGTAAATAGTACAATTACTGGAGGGGGTGGGATAGAAAAGTAGGAAGAAGCAAGACAAAAGCAAGAAGAAAACCCATCAGGGCTAAAGTTAAATCCTGTAGCTCCATCTCAAGAATCTGGACATCGCTGCCTCTCTGGCCTTACTAGTTACACCCCTAACACCCTTTCTCTTGGTCTGGCACTTTTTATTGCCTGTGGCTCTCTTCAGTAAATTTCTAAGGATTTTTTGCACCTCAGATTTCCTGGGGTCTCTATTACTACCTAGGCTTCGCTTTGAAATTTTAATGCATTGTCCTTTAAGGGATTCCTGGTAGCATCCTGCACCTACCCTATTCTTCTTTTGAAATTTAGGTAGAAGCTTCCATAACCCCTTACTCCGACATTCTGCATGTTTATAAAACCAGGATCACATGGATGATGTGGTCTGCCACTAGAATAAGCAGTAGTATGATTTTTTTAAACCATGACTGCAGTAGCTTCTGAATGTCAAGAAGACTGAACGCTGGAAAACTTCCATAGTAATTTCAGATTAAAGGCTCTCTTCTCACACAAAACTCTTTCAAATGTGCTTAGACTTCTGTATTCTGGAACTTGTGATAGGCAGTTTCTGGCCAGTTCCTGAGATGCCCCAAAGGCATCTTTCTCCTTGCCCAGTGCAAAGTACTTGATTTTTTAACAGCACTAATCTCTTTTGCAATTATCCCTTTCTTACCCCTAACTTTTTAACTGCTTTCTGAATAAACTCCAAGTTTTCAAATTTTTCATGTTTTTTTGTTCTTGATTCTTACTATCTCTTTGAAAGCATCTGCCAGTACCCATGCCACAGCCTGAACATTGCACCACCTTGAAATTTCCTCCACCAGATCAACTAGTCTATTGCATTTAAAATTAAGTCACACATTAATTTTTAAGCAATGAATAAAAGGTAGACTATTTCCTTGCCAGAATGTAACATCTATGACACCCAGTCCAGTTCCCAGTAGAGTCCTCATTCCCACCTAAAACATTATAAAACAATCATTAAGTGGTGCATGCCTATAACATTCAGATCTTCTGGCCTCCCACTAGAATCACTCATCAATCTCTACCTTGGGCATTATAGAGCTTATGTAGCCTGCATCTCCAAACCATTCAAACAACTTCTTCAAACAAATTCAAAGGCTTATGTATTATTACATATTCAGAGATAGTCACAGCAATGACCTTACTTCTTGGTACTAATATTGTAGATGAAAAGTTTTTATTGCTGGGACAAATTACCTGATATAAACAATTTAAAGGACAAAGTTTTATTATGGTTCACAATCCCCGAGGTTGAAATCCATGGTCTTCTGGCTCTTAGGCCAAAGCATCATGGTGAAAGGACATGTGGAGGAAAACTCCCCACCTCACAGAACCCAAGAAATTGAGTGGGAGGGAAAGAGCCTGACAGCAAGTGGCCAAAGGCCGGATATGGTCCTACGGTCCAGGAATCACCCAGATATACACAGCTGTGTGTGTTATTAATCTTGTAAAGGTCTCTCAAGCTAGTCAAATTGAGATTAAACATCACAGTAAACTTTTCGCATTATGAGTAAAGGAGAATTGGTCTTAAATTCAGTGACAATCAATCAAAAGTATACATTATATATGATGCACTTAAACAGAAACATACACACAACAAAAGCAAAGTTATATATTGATTGGTTAATGAAAGTACGACCACAGGCTTGTAGAAATGTAGCACTGTATCTCTGTTTGGAGCAATGATTCATTCAGTGTTCTGTAATTCAGTGCTCACTGTGACTTCATAAACACAACTACCATGAACAACAAGCATTTACTGCAGCTAGTGTCTTAGCTTTACATTATTAGTGAGAAATAAAACAAAACTTCTAAATATTTTCTATAAAATAGAACTTAATATATGAATAATTATATAAATCACTCTATTTTAACTGTACATCTGGCTAATTTAGAAAATTCTTTTGGAAAGCTAAGTACTTTTCTTTCTTCATAGATTAATGAAACTATGACTCCATTCTTTATCTTGGGGTTTTTAAAAGATCATGTGGTTTATGATTTCTTTCAGCTGACATATAACTAGAGCTGAATTAAATTAAAAAGAACTGCATTTTCTTTGTTCTGGAAATGATATTGAATGATGTTTCACAACTGTTTACTGCACAAAGAGTTAATTTTGTATGGCACAAAATTCTAATCAAGAAACATTGTTTTTAACGATAAAGAGTCAAATGAATAGGTATTTTCCAAGTGGAGTTAAATCTCTAATTCTATTAATGTGTATGCAGTTTTATTTTCTCAAATGATCCAGGTGAAGTGATGCCAAAATAGATTTTGCCAATAGTTTCAAATTCTATATTTACTCTTTTATTCTAAATAGTAGACTAAATTTATGATAGACTCACTTAAAATTCTAAATGAAAATCATAAGAAGTGTTTCATTTGGACATTTATTTAAGGTGATATATTTAATTTATATCTGTGTGTGTGTGCAAGAGAAGCAAAGTAAGGTAATGTGTATACACTATAAACTATCATTGTACATTGCATGGCAAATTCATTCAGTAAAAATGTTTACTAAGACCTGAGAATGTAGCTCAGCAATAGAGCACTCAGTTAGCATGTGTGAGGCCCTGGGGTCAATCCCAGCACTTTACAAAGGAAAAAACTTCCACAAAATCCAAGTTAAGAGCTATGGATACAGACATGGTCTAACTTGCTAAGTTCTTAAGAGGCTTTCAATTGATTATAATAAAAAAATCAGAAGCATATAATTTTGATAGAATGTGGTAATTACCTTATGGAAACACAAGTTTTGTAAACCAGTGTATGGAATGGATACACATTAAGACAGTTTTAAAAATAAGTAGGATATCAGCTCTATAAATAGTCTCAAAATAAAGCTGGTAATAACTCATATATCTTTTAATTGCTAACTAGTTAAAAGAATTTTAGTGTATCCTTAATGTGAGATATTATTGAACCGTAGAAGATTATGAGATATTTAGCAAAAATAAGACATAGAAAATCTTATACAAGTATTTACAAGTGCAATAAGGTGTTGTAAATGTTATATATTATGTTATGTTAATAATATAATATTCTGGGTACAGCAAAACTACAGACATACTAAAAAGATTAGTGGTGTTTAGGGATTTAGAAAAAGAAGGATAGTTGAGTGGATGAAACAAGGGAAGTTTTAGAGCAGTGAGACCATTCTATGTAATAACACAGGGTTGAAGACATGACACCATGTGTTGGTCAGTATTCTAGACCTTCACAACAAAAAGTAGATGTTAATATTTGCAAACTAAAGGATCATTTCTGAAACAGACATTTTGAGATTCAAGGAAGGAGTGTGAACTAATAAGAGAATCAGATTGTGTTATAAAGATGGAAGCTTCCTCAGTAAAGGGAGGAAAGTGCCGGCATAACTAATGAAATATATGTGGGATTCATGAGCCCAGAGACAAAAGGAACAGCACATCAGATTGTTTTCCAGTTGATAAAATTGTTTCCAATTTGGGTTTTTTTGTGTGTTTGTTTTGGGGTTTTTTGAGACAGGGGGTCTTGTTACCTAGTGCAGGCTGGCCTTGAGCTCACTATGTAGCCCAGGCTAGCCTTGAATTCATGGCAATCCTCCTGCCTCTGCCTCCTTCCAAGGATTACAGATATGTGCCACCTCACCTGGCATTGTTTCCCATTTGAATCCAGGTAAACAACTTTGATACTGCTACTGGAAATGAATCATAAGGAAATGTATGATAAATAATGAAATTTACTTTTTTCGGTATTGGAGTGAAAATTTACAGTTAGGAATGAAGTACACTACAATAAACCATCTAGTCATGGATTGGAGTTTGGAGTAGGATGAACTCATTACTCCTTTAATATAGATAGATGGTTACACATATAAGTATTTACAGATGTATGCATATACCTGCGGGTGTGCACACATTTCCATGCACTGCGGGCTATGTGAATCTAATATCTCAGTAGGAAAAGAATACATTGATTTCTAAGACCAATTTTCAAAAAATATCAACAACAATAGCGAAAAAATAGCCTTCTTGGATAAATGGGTGGCTCTAAGTTTTCATTTTCTTAATGAAAGGAAACTATCAGACTAGCTTAGAGCATCTTGTAGAGCCATATGAGGAAGTGCTCAGTGACACAAAGCTACATTGATAGGGCTGTGCAAACAGGGCCCAGAAAACAACATAAAGAGCTCTACACAGCCAAGGCTGAAAACCACCGGAGCAAGGAATAAATAAAGTTAACAAAGAATCATGAAATTAGAACATTAGGTATGAAATAAATATCTACTGACATAAAAAGTATTGAATAAATTAATAAACAAGACAAGATAAATTTCCTTCCTATAAGAATGCTTCACATAATGACTTCCTGCGAAAGAATTCATCACGAAAAGGAGGAGGAAAAGAATAACATTACAGTAGAGAAATTTGACAGTCACCGTTTCAATGAATCGATGTCAAAGTCAGTGAATCAACACTGATATGTTATACCTATTGTGTGGGGTGATGAAAAATCTCAGTTTACCTCTACACTCTTTTTCCCATTTACTCATAAGCCCCAGCTAATCATGAAAAATCATCAATTTCCTAAGAGAAAAGCATTCGATAAAATCCTTTACAACTGCTTTTCAAAACTGTCAAGATCGTCAAAGACAAGGAAGACATGAAACACTGTCACAACTAAAAGAAGCTCAAAAACGCACAAGTAAATTTAATGTACCATCATGAATGAGTTTCTGAAACGGAAAAAGAGGTTAGATAAAAACTAAAAGCTAAGGAATTATGGGAGCGGAGTGTAAGGAAGATAAAAGAGATTTTAAAAAGAGAGAACTGAAGAAAAAAAAGAGAAACAGAGCTTTTGCAAATGGAAACTAGAAGAAGAGCTGGAAGCAGCAGAGGGGGTGAAAGGGGAGGGGAAGAACAGAGGAAGTGAGGTGCGTTCTGTGCGTGTACAAACCCCATGACAACCAGTCACTAGGCACTGGAAACATGTGCTAATAAAGTGAGTAAACTACAAAAGACCGTGAAAACCTAAATAATTCTAACCAGAAGATGAACTTTACTAATAATATGTGAACACCGTTCAACCAGTTGTAAAATGCATGCGACACCAACGTGAGTTAGGGATAGGGACAACTGGGTGAGGAGACAGACGAGAATTCGCTGTACTGCCTTCAACTTTCCTGTACACACAAAACCATTCTTTTAAAAACTTCTATTCAAAAATCATTCCGGTCAGCCAAGCAAAGATGAACTGAATAAGAATTGAGTAAGAATAACTTGAAAAAAGTCAGAAATGCAAAGAACAGGGGAGAATGCCTGTGCATTTTACGGAGTTCAGGGCACACAGCGTGAGAAGCAAGAGTACTGAGAGATATGAAAAAACCTGGCTTCGCAGCTTTAGCTAGGAACACCGCGGTGTTCCGTGTGCTCTCCAACAGGCAGAGGCGATTCACCGAACAGCGGCACCAGACAGGCGAGCCTCAGACAAGTTACTGTCCGATATGATAAAGTGAGATAAAAATGAGACCATTTTGTAGCTGTGAGCGGAGACAAACCAAGAATACTAAGCAAAATACTCAAAGAAGCGAACGTCTGCCTTCCCTAGATGACCGTCATGACTGCTGCCCCTTAACACCAAAGCAGTTCTTCTAGATGCTCGATTTTTACAAAGTCACGAACACCTAAGTCGTATATTTATTCTACTTGTGCAAATGCCTAATCTAGAGAAAAGCTTCTGGCTTCTTAGATCCTCCCTCAAGTCACATAAACAGAAACTCAAACTTTCAATCAGTCTCTTTCCGCCTTCTTCCGGAGGTGCCTCATTGTCCCCTACGGCACAGCATTTTTCTTGCCAGAGAACCGTAAACTCGCAGGTATATTCCTTAGGCTCTTTGGTTGGCACGCATTGACCAGAAGAATCAAGTGTGGGCCAGGAGTGTAACGCAGGGACTCAGGCTATGTCAACAGCTTCAACTCAATCCTGGAAGCATTGCACAGGCCTACAGAAAAATGTTGTGCATGGGATAATGGGTTTAAAATGCATCTTCAGTAACTTTTCTGGTGGACATATGGACGATGATTTTCAGGAATAAAAGGTTATGACAGTTTCCTACTGAGCACCGCACTTGAGGAGAAGGTAGGCATGAAGGGGGAAATGTGGCTCTAAGGAAAGTTTATAAGGGTAAAAATTCTGCAGTCCACAGCACTCAGTACGGTAATGAGTGAGAATAACTGCATTTTTATCTCCTAATGGATTTTCCCAGGAGTGCCTGCACCACGGATTTGTACAGGAATGCAGAACAACTGCTGAATAAGCAAGACACTCAGAATTAATCATTTAGATAAAAAGGAAAAGAATATTTTTTTACATTTAAAATTCTTCCATGGTGATACACTACTAAAGTTCTTGTTAGATTGGAGTTCAAAGAATGCACAGTGTTTCTTTGATAACAAGTGACAGGAAACACCAAAAATGTGATAGGTTGTCTGAGAGAGAAAATAATATTAAGTAGTTTCTCCAGAAAAGTGCAGTTCTGTCCTGAATAGACAAAGATGTCTCCTGATGAAAATGAGGATCTCCTCAGAATACTACTAGCTTTGCTAGACTGAAAACTGTGCAGGGTAAGGGAGAATGTCTTCGTGTCTATATTTTAATTCTTAGTACCTGTTACCACACCTCTTGGCATATAAAGATGACTAACAATTGGTGTCGAGTGGATGAACAAATTGAAAAGTTAAAAGTTATTCCAAAGGCAGGGATCTGCTTTTATACAGCAGCAAGACAAAGAATTTGCACCATCAGAAATAAAAGGTATCTTGAGCATGTGTGGAAAGAGGGCTTTAACAGAGCAACAGCTCGAAACCGAACTATTTACAGACCTAGAGCATGACAACCAGCATCCCTAGAGCAGCACAGGGATAAGACTGAAGTAGAACAGTAACTACTTCTGAAAAGGTGTGTTCTCACTGACTTGTGAGGCAGAGAAGATGCAAGACAAGAGGTCCCCACAGGAGACCCAAGATATCTGTGTTTACAGATTTTCAAAGAGGGTAAAAACGCCTTCTTTCTGAGTACTCTAGATTTTTAATAATGACTGAGTTACAGTGGTTTGCCAACTATGGTACAAGTGACTATTACAGTGAAAACACACTACATATTAGCAACCAGGATTTTTCATACAACTTTTCTACTTCTATAAGCAATTCCTGAAAATTCTCATGGGGTGATGTGAGACACAGGATAAAGAAATATAGGAACTCTTCATTAAAAAATCATAGACAACTATGAGAAATTACAATAATAGACTAAGATGAAAAACAATGAAATGCAAAATGTAAAAAGAGCCCAGGTTGTGATATTAATATTCAAACCTCAGTAAAAATGGGTTAGTAGTTGAGTAAACTCAAGCAGTGTAATTTTATAAATGTTCTCCCTCATATCCCATTTAATTGGTGAACAGATTCATTTCATCATTCCTCTCTAACGGGAATAATTTTAAATATCTCTGAAAGTAGAAATGTATGAGTAAAGAAGATGGATTAATTTCATTCTAGGAGGAAATATCTAAATTTAAATAAATATAAAATGTCATTCATGCTCCAAAACACACACACACACACACACACACACACACACACACATAATCCCATGCCCACATGCTACCATATGTAATGGAAAATAAGTTTTCATTTGGAAATGACACAAATATTTATATATCCTGAAATAAGTTAATTGATGCTAATTTTTTTCTTCATTTCCATATCCCATTCTCTTGTGTAGGTCATGTCATGCTCTTGTTTCTGTCCGTTAAGCATTAGAGCAATTCTTTATTGACCCCATTCAACCAACAGACCACAAATGTAAAAGCAAACTTTCCATGATGTTCT
This sequence comes from Chinchilla lanigera, assembly GCF_000276665.1. Taxonomy (NCBI): domain Eukaryota; kingdom Metazoa; phylum Chordata; class Mammalia; order Rodentia; family Chinchillidae; genus Chinchilla; species Chinchilla lanigera. The sequence goes on along the minus strand of NW_004955448.1, from coordinate 12,522,236 downwards.
CTTTAGACTCTCATATATCAAGCAGAGAATAAAGACACAGCTGGATCCCAAAGAATCATACACATTGAGATTTTGCAGGCAAAATAGTAAGAATTAAAATGTAGTTTTTGTGGATGATTAAATAAAGCTATGACATTTAGAGACAATTGTAGTCTATTTAGTTTATTGTTTTTACTAACCAAAGAATGTTCTATTTTTTTTTAATCTCTCAATATATTTGTTCTCAAAAGGACATTTATCATACTTGTAGTTGGAAGGCTTCCCCAAAATAAAATGGAGCTACATTCCTAGGGAAATTTAACCCTACAGTTAGCAATATTAAATAGTTTGCATTAATTTTTTCTTTCATATATTTGTATTTATTTAAATTGGTCAGGCATAAATCTGTGGATATAATTTAGTGCAAAAATTTACTAAATATAACTATTTTTCTATGAATACGTTTCATGACCTTAAATTTTGCTGTTTTTCTTCCTGATAGTGGGAGCTGATGCCAAACCTTTGCACGTGCTGGAGAACTGCTCCAGCACTGACCTACACCCCAAGCCTGACATTAAACCTTCTGAAACAAAATCAAACCAAAAATCAACAAAAAGTTTATCTTAAGAAAAATTATATACAATTTAAGAAAAATTGTATATATAAAAATTATATATACAAGGAAGAAAAGCTACTAATTTTGAATAAACAGACTGTTCTCATGGGAAATTTTAAGATATTAAGAAGATGCATATAGAAGAATCAATGAAGTATGTGTCTGCATTGGATAGCATACCAATAAAGTCAAGCCAAATCTTTACGTGATATTTGTGTGAATGCGTGTGTAGCTGTGTGTGTGTGCTACTATGAACTCCCAAACACTATACTAGAGGGTAGAGACTGAACATTGCTCAAATTTTTCAACTAATTAAAGTATGGTGGTAAGAATAAAAGCATGAAAATCTAAATTTGCTGGGAACTTAAGAGATTTTTATTGTACTGAAAAAAATTTATACCTCCATACATTACCATATGCCACCTATTAAATACATAAATTCAAACTTTGTGCATCCCTTAACAGTGTCTAATTTTGATAAGATTGCAGATACACCAAAATTTGATTTTAAAAAGCTCCCTAGAAATTTATACTCAAATTTGCCTTTTGCTTATGCTATCAGAAGATTTGTAGTTACTTTGAAGGCCATTTTATAGAATCCAGGTTTCATGAATCCCACATTTTAAAAATCTCTTTTCATAAAGAGTTTGATGGCAAGTGATCTTTCTTTCAGTGAGTGGAAAGGCTCGTAGCTGTGACCCTGAGACAAGCTGCTGTCCTCGGACTGACTGGGGAAGTACACCGCGTTGGCCCTGAGCTAAGACAAACACTGTGAGTCAGGCACACACAGAACTGCTGCCACAGAGAGGCCGAATGTCCTTCGAATGGCGGTTGCTTCTAAAGCTGTTCAGATAATGTGGCCTGAACAGAGAGCTATGTTAGTGACTTTTGAGTATAGTAAACAATAAAAGGTCTTGGGGAAAAAAATAAAGGAAAAAATGAAGAACGTATTCAAATAATGTAAAGAGATCTCTGAAGAGAACGCTTTTTTTATCAGAAAAAAAGATTTATCTAGCCCATTTTAGTTAATCCGGACAATTATGTTTAAGAGGAACTCATAAGCATGCTGGTTCTTACTGAGACTGAAGGAGAGACACTTGGTAGCTGGAAAATTGAGACGAAATGTTCCATTCTGCAGAGCCACTTTTGGGTTGGAAACGGATAACTGAAAGACTATATTTAGCCTTACCTAGTTAATGAACCATTAGTTCAAAAGAGCACCAAAAGGCTTAGCTGACCCGCTGTATCTTGTCAGACTCCTGTCAAGAGGGTGTCACAGAAGAGTGACAGAGAATCAGAGACTGTATGACAAGGTGGGAAAGATTTATTTTAATGGAATGCATCTAAGAAACTGATATAGAAAAGACGTGCTCAGAGTTATCATACGGCAATTTAAAATTCTTCTTTGTGATGTACTTTTCTGCATCAGTATTCTGGTGTCCGGGTGTTTGCAAAGTTGATACAGAGAATAAAAAGAGAAGAATGTGCGTGTGTGTGTGTGTGTGTGTGTGTGTGTGTGTAGGGTTCCATCTTATTGTTTCAGTACTCTTTTTCACTTCCTTTCATAATTGTTACCCTTGGCTTCTTTTCCATTTTAAAAATTAAAAAAACTGATAAAACAACAATGAAGACAAAATCAAAACAACACAAAAAGAACAAAATGATTCATGACCTGAAAATAAAGTGATAGAAATTTACAAAGGCTGCTATATTGCATACTGTTATCTTCAGTGAAGTTGCTCAGTCCACTAGACATAAGAATGTAAGATTGATGAAACAATCAAAGACAGTAACAAGTAATTAAAAAAAAAACATTGGAAATGATGCAGAGCTTCACCATACAAGATGGTAGGAGTTCAGCAATGGTTCTTATGCTGCATGTTGTTGTTTTCAGATCGGGCATTCTGGTTACCAGATTGAAGCATGCAAAATTAATCAAGAAAAACGAAAATTTTCAACATTAAGTGCTCCTTTCAATAAACCACAGACATCAGCAACAGACCTACTCCAGCTATCCTTATATATACATATAAATTTTGCTTTTCATTTTTTAAAAAACCAACATAACAAAAACAAATACATAAACAAAACAGCATAGAGAGCAATAAAAATGATACAGAATTTCAAAACATGATGATAGGATATTAACAATGGTTGTTATATTACATAATGTCATCTTCAAAATGGTTGCACATATAGCCAGATATAGGCATGTGAGATTGATCAAACAATCACACATTAACAGTTCCTTTCAATCAACCAACAGATATTAGTAGCACAATTATCCTAGCTATCCTGTGCATACATATACATATTTTTCTTCTTCCTTCTTTCGTTTTCCTCCCTCCTCCTTCATCCCACTTGCTCCTTCCAATTAGAGCAGTTTCTTTTCCTTTTCACAATATCTACTGTACCTTTCAGATTTTATTTACTCTTTCAGGTTCTTACAGTAGGGAGGAAATATAATGTTTGCACATGTGAATCTGATTTATTTCACTAATGAGTATGGTCTCTAGTTGCATTACCCTTTGCTTCTTACCGCTAAATCTAATTGTATTTGCATCCTCACCAGTGCCATCCTTTAGCTGTAATACATCCTTGCTCCAGTGATGAACGTTTCTAAACGCAAGTGTCCTCTAAGGTATTTAGCTTATGTATCTTTATTCTACTTATGCTTCATTTTTATATTTTATTGTTAAGTCTTGTCAGAGAAATAATTATACAGATAAAATAGTCAATGCCATGTTACATATCATCACAATAAATACAAACAAAAATTAGATGTGCTGGTGAATTCTCATTCTCAACTGCACGGCCTTAGGCGTGGTGTGGAGAGGCGATCGGCTCATGGGCCTGTGATGCTCGTCGGTAGAGTCATCTGGTGCTGCTCATAGCTGACTGCTGTGAGAAGACGGGGCTCAGGGGCAGGACGCGGGCTGTGAAGGGCCGTCCCAAGACCTCCCTCCTGGGGCTTCTCCTCTGAGCTCTGCTTTGCCTTCCCGCTACCGGGCAGTGAGAAGCTCCCATGTTCCACGCCCAGCACCAGAATTCTGCAGTTGAGGCTAGTTAGTAGATTCTCTATTTGTCTCTAATCATTGAATTACATCACTCATGGATTTTTATTTTCATTTTCTAAAAGCCTCATGTGTAGTATATTCTATTGATTCGTATCCACTGCAGAGTGAGTCTGTTGCTGAAAGCTTTTAAAATAATTTTGCCGGTCTTCTCACATTGAACTGCTGCAGAGATTTCCATTTCTTACATGTAATATGACTCTTAGAAGTTTTAATGTTCAGAAAGATTAGTAAGACATGGCTCAATGTTGGCTATGAGTGAGTCAGCTCTTTGTAAGACTTACTGCAGGAAAATATTTCTATACATTTCGGTATAGTTTAAGTCTTTCCTTCCAGGACTTCAACTTTGTTTACTTAGAATCTACTTTTTCTTCCATATCTATCATCCCCCTCCCGTTTGTTTTGTTTGATTTTCCATGCCTGGACTCTATGTTTCAGGTTGCAGCATCACCTATTATTTCTTGGTCATATTCTAATGACATTTGGTCACTCCTTGCTTCCATTCATTCTAAAATATTCCAGCTAACTTCTCACCTCTTCATAAATGGAATCACTTCTTTTTTATCTTGACCCAGGGAAATAAGTGTCTCCCATAGGTTCCTAAAACATACAAATCCACTGTGGCTCACAGGTGTCTACTCTGTTTCCAAAAAGTGTTCCTAAAAAGTCTATTTGCTCATCCTCTGGCATCTTGATACAGTGTATGAAGTGTTGAGAGGTGGACTCCAGGCTCTTGTATATGGCAAGCTAAGAGCCAAAGAAGTACACCCTATGGTAACGGGAAAAGCTGCTGCGCTTACTGGAGTTCCCCAGGTTACTGCTAACAGAAACAGAACGGTGGCATAAATGGGAAAAGTTGTGCCGGGGCAGCAGGGGAATAGGAAGAAGAACGATAAATCGGGCTTGTGGGTTTAAAAGATGTGTGCCCCATCCTGGGAGCCTGCTATTGGATCTCAGTGGATGTGAGTTACAGAAATGATTGACAGGGTGCTGAATCGCCTTGGGGAAATCCAACATGCACGACACCCCCACCATTCTCTCTATTTTGATCCCAAGCATCACATGCATTCCCTATGTATGAGCCATTATTAATGAAGTTCAAGTGGGGAAAACGTTACTGTAGGTTAAGCTGACAGATCTAACGTGCCTGTACTTTGGTCCGTAGCTGTGGAGATTTACTGGGTCTTTGTTAATATTATTTCTGTTTCTCAAAGGATAATGGAAGCAGGACTGGCCTTGGGATGTTGTCCAAGTTCAGATGGATGGAAGGGGAGTGCCCCCACAGTCCCACATGTGCTACCTGTACTAACGCCTCTCAACTGCTTCACTGTAAAATTGTTCGGATGCCTGCCTTCCACCTAGGTTTCAGCTGCTATGTTCGTTTCTTTTCTGTTTCTTTACACATTTCTTAAGTCCTGTCCCACTTGATTCTCTTTGCTCCTGCTTGCAGCCCAATGGATTGGGACAGTTAGCTTCAGCGAATTCCCTGGCTATCTCACACTGTCCTCCCTGGCTGTGAAACTGCCATTCTCCACTCTAACGTGAGCCCAGCCAGGGGTTTCCTCCGCCACTCCCACCACTTCAGAAGAGACTCTTGCGGTTTTGAGGAATGGAGAGGCCATCCTGGAATGGCTACGATCAGGACAGGAGGAATTGGGGCCATGCAGTTGCATACCCAACATTCACAGCAAGTCTTCTAGAAGGTTTTCTGGTTTCATTCCTCATCCTCACAGAAACAGGTCTGCAAGCTGCTACCTAAATAGCATTTCCCAGGTCCTTGTTTGATTTTAGTCCCAGAGAATGCCCTCCTGTACAGAGTCACTCTGGTAGTCTCCTAAACGTGCTTGTGACTGACTTCTTGGGTAGCATGGGCTCTAAAAGTTTCATAAATCTACTGAGGGTTTTTATCCTGCGATGTGTGGGCAAGCAAATAAACACTCAGAACTGGTAACCCTGAAGAACTCTGGAGACCAGCAACCAACCAAGACCAACGGCAGAGATCCAGTTCCTGGAAAAGTTGACTTAGGGTTTCCAGCATAAGCTGGCACTGGAAAGTGACACCAGCAGAGGCAGCGAGCAGCAGCTGGCTGTGTCAATTGCTGACAATGAGAGGGAGATTTGCAGGAGAATATAAGAGTTTTACATAGAACAGGAAGTAATACTGAGCTTTGCATAGCAGAAGATCTGGGGATAGACAACCTCACCGATTACCACACAAAAGCTTTATTCTTTCTCTTTGTCTCTTTTTCTCGGGACTGAATGGTCTGTTCTTTCTGCTTTTCTTTCTTTACCTTCTTAATTTTTTCCCAAGGAGGTATCTCAGCTGATTCAGCCATTTGCACACTGTCTGTCATGATCATCCCAAAACTGCCATCTCAGCTCCTGAGACTTCTTGACCTTACAGGCCACATGCCCAGAAGTTGGAACTAAGGTTTTAAAAAGTCTTGGTAGAGATAAACTGATGTGTCTCCCTTAAGTAAGACAGTGATCTCTAATCCTACAAATCATACATTAAAGGACTGAGTTTATTTGGGACATGAGGTTGCTCACCCCAGGGTTATCCAAAGGGCAAGTGAGGCCTTTAAGGAAGCAGTGTGAAAACATGAGAAACATGTCCAATGTTTCTTGCATAAAATCTCAAGTCGATGTACATTTTAAATTGCTTTTGTTTTATTAAAGTTTCATACTAAGGTAAAGCCCTGTTACTTTTTAAAGATTTAATTTTATATTTGATTAAAGTATTGCTATTTAGGTGATGCTTTATAACTGCTTTAACATAACTATAACTTCATAATGGAGTGATATAAGTAAATTTGAGATTTGAAATTAGAATACCTTTTGTAAACAAAAGTGTAACTAACTAGTCACAAGATCCTGGACAAGTCGTAACCCAGCCTCATATTCTCTTAAAACAGGAATGAACCCCAAATTATGTTCTTTAAATAATCAGCGTTAGGAGAGAGCAAGTCCTTGTATAATGTAAGAGTTCAAAAACTGTAATGGTGCTTGGTTACCACCTGTCCAGTTTGTATTATAACTTTCTAGTACTTACCTCTGTTGATAGATTTTTTTTTATTTCCAGGTTTAAAAAAATGGTATATGAACGATCAAGAAATCTAAGAAAAAGATACTGGATTAAATTACAGACTCCAAATCCCAAGCACTTATCAGTGAGAATAGCCAGTATCTAACCTATTACTGGAAACTTGCTAAGTTCAAAGAACTCCCACTGGAATACATGTGACATAGCCACACTCACATCTTTGCTAAGTCTCTCAGTCCAAGTAGCTACAAATTTCCTCAGGAGAAGTGGAATTCACTATCTGAATTAATATGCCTGACTCTGAGCCTGTTAGAAACCCTTAGTAAACATGTAGCTACTGAGGTCCAACCTTGACAAAGGCAGCAATTTCAAGAACACATAATCAATACAAGATGCAGTACCATCCTAAGAGATCTTTTAGAGTTGAGCAGTAGGATATTTTATCATCCACCTGTAAAGATGACATACTTCCAATAGCCAGTATTACTTTCTTCTATCTCAGGAACATTTATAATGTAGCCCCTTCCTCAGAGGCCATATTTCCTATTAGAAATACAATTCTATACACAGAAAATGAAGGTTTTATGCAAATTTAAATGATAGAAAGATGATAGAAGTATGATAAGTACTCATGAAATTTACTCCTTTGTAGAGAACTAAAAGTAATGCAAAAGTTATGCCAGAGGTTTGCTAAGCTCTTTAAATGTCCTGATTTCTCACGAAACAAGGGTCTGCTTTCAACTTGTTTTATTTCTACTTTTTAATGTTGTATAAATTATATGAAACTAACTCATTGCTTTGTATTTTCTAGGGTAGTTGAAAAAGTATGACCTAGAATGTTCCCCCATAAGTTTTCTTAGACCATTCCTCTATAAAGAGAAAAACTTACTCTACTTTGGCAGCTATCACCTTGTGTCAAGGGGACACAGGTAAAGAGGAAACCCTGTGATGAATGGAATACATGATGACACTACATCATTATGTTCACAGGAAATGGTATTTTTCTTTGAAATGTGTTTTGTTTACAAAAAGTTATACAATGACATCTTTTAGAAGTCACCTTACATCAGGGCTGGGGATTTAGCTCAGCGGCAAAAGTGCCTGCCTGGCAAGTGCAAGGTTGTGAGTTCGGTTCCCGGTACCGGAGAAAAACCAAAAAAAAAAAAAAAAAGTTACCTTACATCCACAATATATTCTTATAGACTATATATAATCACCTTGCTGACTTGTAAAATAGAGTGGTTGGAAAGAATTTAAAATTTGATATTATTCATATATCCGAAGGTTAATGTCATTTTGTGAATATTAATCACTCATAAAATTTAGGTAAAATAACAATCTATGGTCATTATTATTTAAAAGTCTTTCCCCAAACAATATCATTTTAGGCAAATGTTTTATTTATTACTCTCATGTGAAGAAAGACCTGGCACTGAGAATACTTAATAAAGTCACTTTGTTACATTTTAATCCTCAAAATTCTGGCCTGCCAAGAGAACTAAGGTGTTTCTTGAGGAAATAAAGCTCTCCTACAAGCCTAGAAATTACTTTTTTGTTCAATTCTTATGAGCTAAAAGTCATAAAGAATAGTTCAGTGTAGGAGACAGCAGGTCAGAAAGAAAACCTAGGCTGTCTGCATATAATCACTGACTAAGTTGTTTTGATTCAAACCTTTGTTTTTAGAAAGCAACCACCTACACAAGAGGAATAAAGTGAATAATCATCCAGCAAGGAATTACATAGCTACTAATGTCTACCTAGAGTGGAGGCTGGCGTGCAGAGGAAAACGAAAGGACACTTCACCATGGAAAAAAGCGAACAACCACAGAGGAAAGGTTTTCACATAACTAGGGGGGCCATATAAACAGTCATGAACTGAGAAGGTCATATTTTTCCAACCGTGGTTGAAGAAATCTGTCATTTCTAAGAGCATACTTTTCACAGGGCATTTTGTGATAGCATTTTTATGGATGGGATTAGCAGAGTCACTTAGGAAATTCATAAATCAAGCATGCTCACAGACTAAAATAGCAAACAAAAACCCACCCCTCACCACAAAAGTAACACTCTTCTAAGAGTTCCTGGCTAAAAGAAATTTGTATAGAGATGGAAAACCAAAGAAACAAGTACAGCCTTAAACCATAATATTATGGTACAATTACCTGCCTACCTAAAGGACTTAGGACATACTTTTCAAATGTTTATTTATCAATCTTTTTATTGCCCTCCTGTGAAGTGCCAGGCACAATGGGTACAGCAATGAGTAAGACAAACAAAATTATCTTCCCTCAGATATATTAGAATGTGGAGGACATATTATAATAATTAAGCTCTATATTAAATTACTACCATAAACCACATTATCAAAGAGAATAACATCCTCAGTATATTAAAGTGGAATGCCAGTGCTGAAAACATCGTTTTAAGAAGGCCTCCAAAGGACTTCCCTCACCTCCTTACTCACCCAGCTTCTGTCCTTTCTGACCATCAGCTGATGTGGCAGCTCCAGATGTGCTGATTTGCCCGTGGTGGTATGTGAGGGTACGGCTGCTTCTGTAAAAGGGAGAATGATTTAGGGTGTCCTTATGTGAAAATCAGAGAGGAGAAGCTAAATATGAACAATGTTGGAGGAGATTATTATCCTTTGTGTGTCTATTAGTTTATCTTGTCATATATTTTCTAATTTTTGTTATCATCTCATTTAATCCTTACAACATTTTCAGTAAGTTGGATGCCTTTATCTCAACAGGAAACAAAGACCGAGAAAAGTGAGGTTGGAGGAGCCATGATTTGAGCTGAGTAACTGCTGTAAATTCATTAGTAAGATGTACCTTGGGCGTACTGCTTCAGGACCATGCCAGGGAAGGTGGAAAATAGACACGCTCTCTCCTTTTCTTGCCTATTGCATTCCAGTCATACGTTTTGGAGTTTGGGTCTGAGGCATGAGTCAGAAATGTGGTGTGTAAACATCAAGCTGAGCTGGTGGTTGTGGTAAAATAATTGTTTCTAGGCTCCTTGTGAATCAGGGACCAAGACTAGTTTTCTGGTGCTGTAAAAACTCTCCCTGAAATAGTACTGGAAAGCCAGTGATGGGGTAGACTCCTCCCCACCCTCAGCTGACATCTGGATTATTATTATTTTTTCTTTGGTTTTGTTTTGTTCTTGTGTGTGTCAATTTGTTTAGTGGTACAAGAGATGAAACCCAGGGCTTTCACACTGAATCCCATCCCCAGCCCTTTCCATTTTTTTAATTTGCAAGAAAGTCTTGCCCAGCCTGGGTTCAAACCTCAAATTCTCCTGTTTTAGTTTCCCAGAGCTCTGACGTAACAGGCATGGGCCACTATGTGTAGTTTAGAAATTATTATCCTGTTCACGTGTCCTTACAAGTTGCCAATTATCAGTGGCTTTCACCATGGCTTCAAACAATAATCACACATTAAGGGCGTTGGCATACGCAGATGTTCTGTAACAAGCTTCAGATATTATAATTTAATCATCTGCAGCTCAGACATTTGTTTTTGTTTGATGAAGTCACTTCTCCAGAAATTCCTTATGGAGACAGTATTAAATATCAATGAGCCTTATTGGCAACATAAAAATGGTAGTTTCATCAATAGTTAGCCTAAATATCCTTAGGATAACAGGAAAGGGAACATCTTGATTCTGTGGAGTGGACTTAGCAGTCATATTGAAGGTTTTGCATGTTTTTGTATGTGTTTGGGCCTGGATTTGATTCAGAGACACAGAGCTGCCCCGACAGTGAGAACAGCAGACTCTTAATCCACACTCAGCGAATTAACAGGAGTAGAAATGCCTCACTGCGGGGAAAACACAAATAATAAGAATAACAAGTAAGTTTGGTGGTCAGTTGCAGAGCACATACACAAAGCTCAGTTTGCTATTACTACATATAAAACCTAAAAGACCGATTTGCCAAAGGGTTCAGCAGCTCAAATTTCTACAAAAGCCATGAAGAGCTGTCTAACTAGCATGGTCCTTTAACCTTGTCATCTGCTCTGTTAGCATGGAGTCCCAACATAATGATTTACTAAGGAAGGTACAGAGAACACTAACTGATATTCATTTCCTCAGCAGCAGTGCACACAGATATCTTTCTTGTACTCTTTGTTTTAATACCTGTTTGTTAATGCTTACTCTAGTAAACTGTCAAAAGAAAGATTAAACCAGATAGAATAACAGCATCTTGCCCAGATTACTTCAAAGCTAAGTTTGAGGTTGTAGACCCATGCCCCTGTAGAATCATCCCACTGTAGAACTGTGGGATATTCTTCTTTTTTAATTTAACTTATTTTGGTGTGATTCTGAACTAAAAGGATTTTCTTTCATAGTACTAATTTGCCCGTGGCCTGGCTACTTAAACGAACACAACGTAGATTTTTGAGAGATAAAACTGAATTTAAATAGGTAAAAGTTTCCGTTTTCCTTTGACGAATTTTCACCCCAGAATAGACCACTTATCTAACTTTTCATCTCACATTAATTTATATCTTCTTATGTAAACTGTATATTATTTCATTAATGTTTAAATCACAGGGTGAGATAGGGTAAAGTAGACGCTGGAGAGACAGTGTTTATGAAGATAGAATCGGTAAGGCAAATAAATTCAAAAGATACACATCAGAATTCTATGATCTGCCAGGAATTTTGTAGATTCAGTGACTCCCAAGCTTTAGTGTACATCAGACTCATTTGCAAAGCTTATTGGTACATGATTGCTGGACCCCATTCCACACTCTTTGAATTAATATGACTTCATTTGCATAAATTACTATATAATGCTTTGCTCCTGAAATTCTCTTCCCTAATCCATGTTGTGAAGAAGTTAATAAGAGTAACACATAACCTGGTGGTCAGTGGCAGCGCATATACACAAAGTGTCTGGGGATGTTCCTTTAATACCGTGAAATTGGTGACAGAAGCAGCCTTTCTACCCTGAAATCCGCAATGTGACAAATCAGGGGTTTTCCTCCCAGAACTAGTTTTGAAAGATTTCCCAGCAGACAGGTGGGGATGATGTAGGCACTTTTTAAAGCCACCTTCGGATTCACCTTTCTAATTAGTGATGAAAACCAACGATCTAGAGGGAACGATCTGTGTGGGAAGCCTGTACACACAGTAATTAGTGTGGGAACATGTGACGTCACTTATAACGAAGGAACAGGGAATGTGCATAATCGCTTATCTTCAGGGGAAATTAGGAAATAACTAATGGAAAAGTCTGGTCTAAGAGTGGATTTGAATGTAGTAGAGGACTTAAGATGGGATGGCCGCAAACAGCACCAGGACAGAGTGAGGATATTTCTGGAAAGGACAGTGAAACAGCGGGAGGTGTTTGGAGAGCACATTAGTTTCAGTTTAATCATCAAAGCCAGTATAAATTACAGCATATTCTAAATATCTTCCGCACTGAACCATGGCCCCAGGAGGAAAGAGATGACCGTGGTAGAGTGAAGCCTTAGTGTATAATCTGGCACGTAGGAGGTGCCCAATAAATACTTGTGTATGAATAAGCGATGTGGCTCTAAAAAACCTGAAAGCAAACCAAAGGCAAGTTATTCAAAAGGACAGGATAGAAACACTGAATTAGTGCTTACATTTGTTCATTAAGCAAGTGAAGCCACAGTAGCATACAAAGTCACTGTGTGCAACTGCTAGCACTTGTTTACAAATGCTTGGGAAGGAACACAGATTTATGGAGAAAAGGTTGACGGAAAATTTGTTGGCAAAAGAAATCCATATTTAAATTTAGGATCCCTAAAATTTAGGATTCAGTGTACTTATTAAAGAAAGAAAAATCAACCAAAGCTGATAAAGTGATTAAAGCTATTTCAACTATGAGAATAATCAAGAAATGAATCTCCTAGTTTTACTCTAATAACTATTGCCTGCAATATATAATCTAATTCTATGAAGGATGTAATAGATTTTTAATGAGAAATAAATTTGCTTATTCTTTATGTACACAAATCAATCATAGGCCAATATTCAGAATGTATTCAAAATCCAAAGTTACATTCAGATAAACTGGAATATATAATACAGGGAGAAATTCTTAAAACTATTTTCCTTTACCTTAAAGAAAATCTCTGCTAAAATAAATACAGTAGGCCTAAATTCAACAATACCAATCATAATAAGGAAGCTGTAAAAATATAAAACTCTACTGATTGTTTCAAAAACTTAATCTGCTGGACAATTTCCAATACCCTATTAAATGACATATGAATCAAATAAGAAGTCTCGTATTATCTCCCTGGTGTAAGAATTTGAAAGAGTAAATAAAATGCAGAAGGTATAATAGATATTGTGAAAGGGAAAGAAATTTCTCAAAAGGAAAGAACAACTGGGATGAGGGAAAGGAGAAAAGAAAGAAAGAAGGAAGGAAAAACATATGTATATGTATACATAACATAGCTAATTGTACTACTAATTTCTATTGGTTTATTGAAAGGAACAGTTAAAGCTTAGTTGTTAGATCAACTTTGCATGCCTATATCTGGTAATCTGAACAACTACTTTGAAGATAACAATAAGCAATGTAACAACCATTGTTAATTTCCTATCATCTTGTTTTGAAATTCCATATAATTTTTATTCTTTTTTCTCATTTTTATTCTCTTTAAAATAAAAAAGAAATTTAGAAATATTTAGAACGAAATAAAAGTGAAATTTTCAAATTCATGAAAAACAGTGAAAGCAATTCTTAGGGGAAATTATGTTGAGTACAGATTGACTAAGAAGAAATATCTAAAGTCAGTGATCTAACCCTTTCCCATAGGACCAAAAGAAGAACAAATTTTGTAATCCAAATGAGCTAAAAGAAAATAGCATCATATAACCAAAATTAATATAGCAAAAGTAAATTAATAGAGATGATCAGCAAAATCAAATTATTTATAAAAGAAAACAATGCTGAAACCTTTAGTCAGGCTAAGAAAAATGGCAAAAATTATTAATGCTAGATATGAAAAAGAAATTAATTGTTAATATTAGATATTATTGTAGTCAAGGTTTATAAGGTTTACAAGGGGATAGATTAAATACAGGACACACTTCATAGGATTATTTTATGATATTCACCCAAAGAGTCAAATGCAAAAGAGTGTGGGAGATGTATCCACACATTAGAGACCCAAAAAGTCCAGCTGAGGGCCAGGATCCCATGGCAATGTGCTGCATGGGTCCAGCTGGAGGCCTAGAGCCTGAAACAATGTCTCGTGCAAGTCTGTACCAAGAATCTGCACTAGGAAGGCCCAAAGGTCAGTGGTGGAAGCTAAAGGCTGTGCCAGTGGGATGAAGGCTCTGTGCCAGCAGGCTGAGGGATCTGCACTGGAGCCAGGAAACGATGCTCAAGGTAAGGACCAGAGCTCCCTCAAAGAGAACCACAGCCATCGTTAGTGACAGAGAGGACCTGAGTCCCTCGAATAATGAAAGCAGCTGAGTTCATACCAGGAAAGCCAGCGTGAGAAGTTTCTCCAAGAGAATCAACAGCACACCATCTCCCCCTCCAGTTCTCCTTTTAGGCCCCTCGTTTCAATCTTCAGGCAGGCACACCCAGAGCCACACGGATTCGGTTCAGCTGGATGTTACAAGCTGACCATTACTTAATCTACCACAAATACGAAAAAGACATTATTAGAAATTCCATGATCATTAAAGAGATAACAAGGGGAAAACACGGACAACTTTATGCCAAAAAATATGATAACCTAGGTTAAATGGACAAATAATTTAAAACAGTAAATCTGCCAAAATTCATACAAGAAGAAACAGATTGAATAAGTGGCCTTCCAAACCAGAAAACATCATCCCCAATAAACTCAGCTGGGTATTCTTTCTACCAGACATTTTAAGAAGAAATTATATCAAGTGTCTACATGATTTCCAAAAGAAAGAAGCAAAAGGAATATTTTCTAACCCATTCTGTTAGACCGCCATTACCCTAATCACAAAACCAGAAAAAGATATCAAAGACTACTACATACTGTGAGTACTGGAACAATTCTATAATCCCAGCACGCTTGGAGGCTTAGGCAGGAGAATAGCAATTTCAAGTCTAGCCTGGGCAGTTTCTGAGAGCCTGTCTCAAAATTTTAAAAGAGCTGGGGATGTAGCTCAGTGGGACTATAAATGTAAATAAGAGTATGAAATTGGGTACTTAACATACGCTGCAGAATTTCTACACATTGCTGTAGAAAGAGTCTCTCCATTCTGACTATGGCAAAAACATTTTTTTGACTTCGTTCAATCGTGCTGTGGGGTCTCTAAAGCCGGTCCACATATTTTTCTAAACTTTTATTGATTTCTGAAATGACTAACGATTTTTTTTAATTTGGATACAACTTTTCTCTCTTCTGCCCACTGTACCAGATAAATATTTTAAAGTTCCATGCATCTGACAGCAAGTCCTTTAGACTGTATTAATCTTTCATCATCAAATCTGCTCCAGGGACCTTACAACACCTCTGAGGTTACTGATGTACAACAATCTGGGCAAAATGAGGGGCAACTCTGTAAATCCTCCATTTAGAAGTCTCAGGTTTAGCAATGCAGATGTTGGGGAAATGACACTATGAGGTCATTTTGTGAGTTTATTTGTTAGCTACTTAATAATGACTTGTAAAAAGAAAAACAATTACTGAGAGACTCTTTAATATGTCATTTCTGTTTCTTTTTTCATTAGTACATGTTTGAAGCACATAATGATTGCATTCGTTGTGAAGAGTTGGAACGTGCACGTCACACATCGTAAATCGATTTATGTCCACTCTCCTTCCCCACCCTCCCTCCACCTCTCAGTCCCCTACTCTTTGCCAAAGCTCTAACTCCCTGTTTCCTGTTATTTATCTTTTGTATGTGGTCAAAATTGAGCTACTTTATTCATAATTTATTTTAGTCTTAGTATTTAGTTCAAATTCTGATTGTTAAGAGAAACATTTGTGATTTTGCTAAGGACCAATCACTTTGTCATAAACATAGACTACGGAAAAAAGTAAGAGACAAATCTCAAAGTCTTAGTTGCAATTTGACTAATGAAAGATGAGAAAATATTGGACTTAAATTTTTAGGAATGTAGATTTGGCTTTTGTTGCAAAAACAAGCATTATAATCAAATTTACTTAATGAATATTGACCAAGCAGTTAGCATAAATGGTACATTGCCAAAATAAAACAAAGCTGTAGATGTACATCTGAGGAATTTCCTGAAATAGTTCAGAATATATGTGGTGGTAGTTCTGGCAAAGACAGTAGAAAAACTGATTAAGTGACATAGCAGTACAGAAGTTAGAAAAAAGTTAGTGATGGATTTGACGAGAAAATGAAGGAAAAAAGCCCTAATTTCATGGCTAGAAATGTATATGACTTAAGTATGAGTGACATTTCCAAGAGAAAGTTTGAAGTCATAAGAAATTTCTTTAAAAAATGAATTATAATTATTTTTGTTTCAGGCCCAACACCAAATATCTGAATGAAAATGAAAATTAACTAACCAAATAAATAAATAATTTAAATATTTGAATGTTTTCTGTTTTCCAACAGTGTGCTCGAGTATGCTTGTGGTATATTTTCACATGTGATGACTTTGTGATGAAATATTGATTATACAAGTTTGGCAACATTTCTAGGACTATTTCAAATTCATCCTTCAATTTCTAGCTTGAGTATTGTCTTTCTCACTATTGTAGTATTCTTAATGAGATTACTCACTGACCCTGCAGATACCTTAATACAGGAAAAATAATATTTTGTCAGTGAAGATAAATAAAAAGAATTAAGATGAGATATGTGCAGAGATGATAGATACAGAAACGACTGAAGATTTTTCCACGCCATATAAAAATTCTGTTCCCCAATGTGCTTAAATGTGCAACGTTTTTAGTGCCATTGAGTTGATTCAAATCTACCTTCACCGATGTACTACATACCTTAGGTGGCTGTTGAATTTAAGTCCACACAGTTAGATTGTTACGCTACACTAAAATTGCCAGAACTCACATGCTGTTTAGCTTTGGCATTTCTTTATTTCTTCAGATATAATTAGTACTTCGCAGCTCTTAGGATTTTATAACTTTTTGTTTGAAATATATCACAAAACTGACAACATTGCAAGTTCCTTTTTTTTCTTTCTGTTATTGTTTCTTCACTGTAATTCTAAGGGAAAAACGATATTCTGTGAAACAAAAAGGCAATAGTTCCTTTAGTAAAGCTGTTTTCAGTACTGTAGAAAGCACTTCCTGTCGGAGAGACAGACAGCAAGTAATCTCTCAGACATTCTAAAGCACTTGCAAATTAGAACACTGTTGTGATTGCATTAATAGTGTATATTTGGCCGGCCCCTGGGGTGGGCATCTACTTGAGAGCAGGAGTAGTGGCACCGTCATCATCTAAAGTGGGCTTCTTGGCAGGGGAAGGAAATCAAAGCCTCTTCTTTTCTTAATAATTAATTTCTAGTTTGATTCTGCTGATGGTGTTTATTTTTATGAAGATTTGAAAACAAAAAAACACCGGTGGTTTAACATTATTCATTAAGTGCACATTGTTAAAATGGACTACAGCTATTTCCTCAGCCTCTCTAAGTAATAGTTCTGACTCAAGTAGGTAATGCTATTTAAATGATTGAATGGATGTAAAACTTTAACTTTGAAGATACACCGGTGTGAATATATTGGCTACACTGACAAACCAGTGATA
Source organism: Chinchilla lanigera (assembly GCF_000276665.1). Lineage (NCBI taxonomy): Eukaryota > Metazoa > Chordata > Mammalia > Rodentia > Chinchillidae > Chinchilla > Chinchilla lanigera. The sequence continues at coordinate 12,504,811 of NW_004955448.1, read as the reverse complement.
AGTGAAAACTGGAAAATTGTTTTTATAAATACTTCTTCATTTACTCATCTCAATTCTATATTTGCTTTTGAAAATGCATCAACCACAATTAAGCAGTAATTACTGCCAATCAATAAATTCAAGTTATTCTGGGGATGTCTTTTCAATTGTGATTAATTTAAAAAATGCTTTTGTTTCACAGTATCATAATTAAGTATTAATTATATTTTGAGTTTTGTTTACAATGTAAACTGGGTAATTAGATTAATTTTCTATTAAGTCAGTGGTTTCTTGCACTCTTTTCAGAATATAGTCTAGATCATTATCTATTAATTTATGTCAGCGCTGTGTAATATCAAGGTCTCCTGAGTTGGAGATGAGAAGAAACCAGCATAACGTAGATAATCCAAGATCATCGTGTTCTCAATCCATTGCAGTGAAGGCCTAACAGCTCACTGTTTAAAAAAGGCACTCTGTTATGTTATATGAAAGATTTCAATGGAAGCCATAGTCCTTTCTCTTTTCTAACCAGTGAGGGGCATCAATTGCCAATGTGTCCAATATTAGATAACAGCAAAATAGTTACAAAACTATTATTAAATTTAAACTAATCAATTCAAAAATACGAATAAAAAGCTCTGATGTTTTGCCTGTCGTTTGATCCAGTCAATCCACTTCCATGAATTTCCATTGAAAACATTACTGTAGATTGAACAAAAATTTAGCATAAAAAAAATTTTCATTCAAATATTGCTAGTCGGGATAATCAGAAAACTGTTTCTAGGATGTTAATTAAAAGAGTTTATATCTACAAAATTAATAAAAACATAGAGACATCTTCAGAAAGACCTGTGAGTCTGGGTTCTGCCTCCATGACCAGCGTAGAAGGCAAGTGAAGCCTCGGGCACCCTCTGGGACCTCGGTGGCTATCCGCCACACCCATAGTGTGTGGGCCCAGGCTGGACTGAACCCCAGACATCTTCAGGAAGCCCGGTGAGGAGCAGCTTTGCATCCCTGACCAGCGCGCAAGGCAGGCGAAACCTCGGGTGCCCTCTGTAGCCTAGTAGGCTCCCCGCCACACCAGTAGTGTGTCTTCTGGGGCTGAGCTGAATATCAGACACCTTTTGGAACCCAGTGAGCTACTCTGGTGACTCCTCCACTAGGGTGTGAGGCACGTGGATCCCTGGACAACACCTGGGGCCTTGGTGGTCACTGCCAGAACAACTCACACCCCCCTGGTAGCTCAGCTGAAACCTGAACACAGTCAGCGACCTCGGGAAGCTCACCCTTGCCCCTCCCCTTCCAGTGTGGGAAGCAGGCTCTGTCCTGGGCAATATCTGAAGCCCTGATGAACTTGACCTGCATCCCCTGCACTCTTGTGGAAGCTGGGCCAAATCCCAGACAGTCTCAGGAATGTTGGTGAGCCTCCCCCACTCTCCCACACACTTCTGGGAGCCAACTGAATGCAAGAAAGGTCAGAGCATCTGGGACCCCACCTTGCCACCACTCAGCACAGGAGCTACATTGAGCACTGGGGATCTTCAGACTCTCGCCCTGCCACTCACACGCAATCAGGACAGTGAGGATACACTACGGAGAGTTTCTGGTTCTTCAAAAATGACAAAATGAAGGAGCAAAATGCAACCCCAGACCTCCACACCACCCAAAACAAGTCCAGGAGGCATCAACACAGAAAAGCCTGGAAGTTATACACCTGAAATTTCTCAAATGACAGCAACTGAAGTAAAGAAACAACTCCATCAGGCCATAGAAGACATTATATTAGAAATAATGTCTCAGGTGAGAAAAGAAATGACAACAATAATGAAAGAAATGTTCAGCATATCCAAAGATGACATAGACAAGAAAATAGAAGAGCATAGACAACTCAGTGAAACCTTCAGGAAACAATATAGAAAAGAACTAGAAGGTATGAAATAGATGCAAACAGATATCCAGGAACTTTAAAAATACATTGAAAGCTTGCAAAACTGCCTGAAGGAAGCTGAAGATAGACTTTCACACCTTGAAGACAGCATTGCCACTAATGAATGTGAAAGGAGAGATCTCTTAAAAACAACAAGGAACCAAGAAACAACATTTCAGCAACTGCAAGATGAAGCAAAGAGAAACAATGTCAGATTAATAGGTATTAATGAACTGGTATTAATGAAACAGGTATTAATGAAACAGCAGGTGTCAACACAAATGACATAAAAAGACTATTTGCAGAAACAATAGCAGATAATTTCCCAGGCATGGTAAAAGAATTGATATCCAAATAAATGAAGCATATAGAGCTCCAGTTAATCATAACCAAAGTAAATCTACCCCCAGATATATACTGATCAAGATCCCAGAAACTCAACAAAAGCTCAGAATATTAAAAGCTGTTAGAGAAAAGAAACAGATCACCTGTAAAGGAAAGCCTGTCAGAATCATGGCATACTTCTTAACACAAACCATGAAGGCAAGAAGAGCTTGGAATGAGGTATTTCAGGAACTGAAAGAAAACAACTTCCAACCCAGACTGATGTACCCTGCAAAGCTATCTTTCAAATTTAATGGAGAAATAAAATATTTTCATGATAAAGAACAACTGAAGAAACTCATGAGTACCAAACCAATCCTACAAAGAGTACTAAAAGATATTCTAGAAAGAGATAAAACAGACAGCAACTTCAAGAACAACAACAGAAAGGAACCACCAAGCACAGCAAGCAATTAAACAGGGGGAAAAAGGAGGATCCAACAGCAGGAAAATAACATGACAAAGATAAGCCAATACATATCACTTATAACCATTAATGTAAATGGTCTCAATGCACCAACCAAAAGAAGCAGACTTGCAGAGTGGATTAGGAAACAAAACCCAACTATATGCTGTATACAAGAAACACATTTAACTCAAAAGGAAATTCAAAGACAATAATGACAATTTCACTTTTTCCTTTCCTATACTTATTCCTTTTATTTCTCTCTCTTGACTAATTGCTCTAGCCAATATTTCCAGAACTGTATTGAGTAGGAGTGGTGACAGTGGACATCCTTCTCTTTTGTTCCTGATTTTAAAGTGAAAGCTTTCAATTTTTGACCATTTAGTATGATGTTAGCTGTTGGTTTATCACAGATGGTTTTGATCAGCTTGAGATAAAGGCCATCTACTCCTATTTTCTGCAGGGTTTTTAACATGAGTGAGTATGGACTTTATTGAAGGTTTTTTCTGCATCAATGGAGATGATCATATGATTTTTGTCCTTGACTCTATTGACATTATGTATTACACTAATTGACTTGCATATATTGAACCATCCCTGAATTCCTGGTATGAATCCCACTTGGTCTAGGTGTATAATCTTCTTGATGACTTGTTCTATTCTGTTTGCTAGTATTTTCTTGAGAATTTTTGCATCTATATTCATTAGGGAGATTGGTCTGTAGTTCTCTTCCTCTGGTTTCTCTGGTTTTGGTATCAGAGGCAAGAATACTTGCCTCCAGGAATGAGTTGGGGAGAATTCCTTCCCTTTCAATTTCATTAAATAGTTTGAGAAGAATTGGTGTTAAATCTTCCCTAAATTGTTTGTAGAATTCAGCTGTGAATCCATCAGGACCCGGACTTTTCTTCACTGGCAAGTTTTTAATTATATTCTCAATTTCACTGGCTGATACTGAGTTATTCAGGATTTTTATATCTTCTTCATTCAGCTTTGGTAATTCATATGTATCTAGAAATCTGTCCATTTCCTCTGTGTTTTCCATCCCATGAGAGTCAAGATTTTCAAAGTAGGTATTGATGATCTTCTGAATTCCTTCAGAATCTGTAGTGATTTCACCCCTTTA
>NW_004955448.1:12498603-12500357 GCF_000276665.1 Chinchilla lanigera | reverse complement strand
TAACACTCAAAAATCAATAGCATTCCTGTACACAAGTAACAAACAGACTGAGAGATATTAGGGAAACCACACCTTTCACATTAGCATATAAAAAGATGAAATACCTAGGAATCAACCTAACAAAAGAAATAAAAGATTTATACAGTGAAAATTATAGTACTCTGAAAAAAGAGATCGAAAAGGATATCAGAAAATGGAAAGATATTCCTTGCTCATGGATAGGAAGAATCAACATTGTGAAAATGGCTATACTTCCAAAATTGTGGTACAGAGTCAATGCAATCCCAATTAAAATACCATTGGTATACCTCACAGACCTAGAGACAACATTCCTAAAGTTCATCTGGAACCAGAAGAGGCCTAGAATAGCAACAGCAATCTTGGGAAACAAAGGAAAGGCAGGAGGTATCACAATTCCTGAGTTAAAATTATATTACAAAGCTATTGTGGTAAAATCAACATGGCACTGGCACAAAAACAGACCTAAAGATCAACAGAACAGATTAAAAAATACAGATGCAACTACAAACACACTCAGTCACCTTGTCTTCAACAAAGGGGCCAAGCACATTCAATGGAGGGAAGATAGCCTCTTTAATAAATGGTGCTGGAAAAACTGGCTTTCCACATGCCAAAGACTAAAACTAAACCCATGTCTTTCACAGCGCACTAAATAAAAGCCAAGATGGATCAAAGATCTAAATATTAAAACAGAAACACTAAATTTATTGGAAGAGAAAGTAGGTAAGAATCTTGACGACATTGGAGTAGGCAGAGAGTTCATGAACAAAAACCAAGCTGCATGGAAAATACTTCAAAGAATCAACAACTGGGATCTCCTCTTATTGAAAAGTTTTTGCACGTCTAAAGAAATCATCAATAAAGTAAAGATAAAACCCACAAATTGGGAAAAAATTTTAGCCAACTGCCCCTCAGAAAAAGGACTTCTATCTAGGACATATAAAGAATTTTAAAAAATCAGGCCTCCCAAATTCAAAGACCCAATCCAAAAATGGGCATCTGAGATGAATACACACGTCTCTAATGAAGAGATACTAACAGCGAATAAATACATGAAAAAATGTTCAAGGTCTTTAGTCATTAGAGAAATGCAAATTAAAACAGCACTGAGATTCCATCTCACCCCAGAAAGAACAGCTGTCATCAAGAAATCAACCCACAACAAATGCTGGAGAGGCTGTAGAGAGAAAGGAACCCTACTCTACTGTTGGTGGGACTGTAGATTGGTGAAACCACTGTGGAAATCAATTTGGAGATTCCTCCCAAAACTAAGATTAGAAGTCCATTTAACCCAGCTATTCCCCTTCTGGGTATTTCCCAAAAGAATTAAAGACATCAAACCACAGTGAAATATGTGCACCCATGTTTATAGCAGCACAATTTATTATAGCTAAATCTTGGAAACAACCCAGATGCTCATCCACTGAGTAATGGATTAAAAATTTGTGATATTTTTATAGAATGGAGTATTACACAGCTATTATAAAAGATAAACTCGAGGCTTTTGTAGGTAAATGGATGCAACTAGACACCATACTCATAAGTGAAATAAATCGGACCCACATGTGTAAACTTCATATTGTCTCCTTGGTGTAGGAACCTGAAAGAATAAGTAAAACTCAAAATGAACAATAGGTGATAGGAAAGGGAAAGAAATAGCTCAAAGAAAGGAATGACTGGGATGAGGGAAAGAAGAAAAAAGAAATAAGGAAGGCAAAACATAAATATATATA
>NW_004955448.1:12480347-12498328 GCF_000276665.1 Chinchilla lanigera | reverse complement strand
TAACAACCACTGTTGATTTGTACTAATTTGTCTTGAGACACTGTATCACTTTGAATGTTCTTGCTTTGATTTTTTATGTTTGTGATACTGGTATGCTGCTACTGTTCTACGTTTTTATTCATTTGTTTCTCATGTACTACTCTCTTTAAAATAAAAAAAAATTAAAAATAAAAATATACAAAAGAAAAAATGTTAACATATGAAATGTTCAACACATTTTACATTAAACATGAGATTGTTTATATTTAGATGGGGATGATTAACAGAAATGTAGGGAGACAGACATAAGTGTACAGGTAGATGAAAATAAAGTAAGTATAAAGAGAAATATTGGCAATGTGTCTAGGGAAGTAGTAATAATGCAGTGTTTTTCTTCTTTATTTTCTTTTGTACCCATGGTTTTGAGGCATTTTACTAGGAGAACATATTTCATCTTTATTAAGGAAAAGATTCTTTTTTTAAAAGTTATATTTCAGTTAACCTACAAAGTATACTAAAATACTATATACCATACATTTTTGTGTGTGTCTCTGTATTTTTTTTACTTTTATTGGTATGTGCTTGCAGTCATAAGGATGGCATTTACTGCAAGGAATTAGCTCACGTGCATAACACAGTTCAGTTCTTTTTGCCCTTCCCTCCCCCCCTTTTCATTTTTCTAGCATCAGATTCACTCATTATAAGTCTTTATAAAGTTAATTATCATATATACAGATAAAAAACAGACTAATAGAAAACAAAGTATTGCAATCCAGCTCAGACAGTGTATCTAAAGTGTACCTTGCTTTAGTACATTTGTCTTACATGATTTAAGTTTTTTAGTCTATTACACTATACATTTTTAAATTAAGTGTTCTACAAGTATTTTACACAGGATTCTACATTTAATTAATACCAATTATGTTTCACATAAAGACACATATTTTGAATAATAAATGGTCTTTCAAAATGTAAAAAAGAAATGGTAAGTGCATCCTTAGTGGGCGAAATGCTACTATAAAAGGACAGAAATTACAAAACCAGAGATGTTTACAAAAACAGTGACCAAACGAGGGGAGCACGGTGCAAGTTCAGTCAGATAAATAAATTGTGGCCAGCAAAGTCTTAAATATCCAAATAGTGCAGAAATTTTTACCACACATGACAATCACCTCTGCAGTCTCAGCTGACGCCACTTCCCCTAGGAGCTTGTTGTTCTCCTCCAGGCATGCACAACCCCTTTCTGCTCTCCATCCAAACTCAGCCTCTGCCCACCTGCTCGTGTAGGTGCCTGGAGTGCCCTGATCTCCACAGATTTGGCTCCAGTACCACCTTGTAGGTCACTTCCATGAAGAAGCCTGGCCTCTAACCACATCTAGTCTTGTGCACTACAATATCACTGTGTGTTCGTGCTCCGGAACGTGCTGAGCAGTAACTATTTCTTCTCACTTTATCATCTCTTTCATTAGGAGGTAATCTTACAGGCAGAGTCGTGGTTCACCACTATATTCCCAGGACCTAGAATGATGTCCATTATATATCTGCTGAATATAGTAATACATAAATAAATACCAATCAATTCCTTGATAGAAGGAAGTGAGAGATTCTATGGAAGGAAGATGAAGTCATTCTCCCCCAAAAGAGCGCAGAAATATGGAAGTATCTAGATCTATCTCTTGGGTTAGGCTCATAGACCACATGATTTCAACCGATGCTATGCTTATTTACAGTGATGTTATCTCTTATATGTCCTGAACTATTAAGGATATTACAAGTTTGATATTTAATTATGTCTTTCTTCACTTAAACTATGAGTTAATGGAATGCATAATTTCATATTGTTTCCATTTTGCCATCAAGTCCATACAAATATGCACACACTCGTGTGCACACATGTACACACACAGGACTTAATACCATACATAGCAATTATTCTTAAGTATATATGAACAAAATAATCTGAAAATGGTGGAGGTCAGTCAAATATGTCAGATATACAGAATTCATAAGAAAAATATATTTTAAGATAATCTTGCATAAAGTCTTTACATGAAAATTTTCCAGGTAATTTTTAGAGCATACTCAGAAGGTAATAGCATTTGACATTAGTGGATTTGATAACATATTTGAATGAATCTTAAAAATCTACAAGTTAAATTAGACATTCTCATATTCTTAATATTAAAAAGGCTTTGGGCTCATGTTAAATATTTTTAATGACTGAGCTACAAACACCAAAATTTATTTTTTGTATAGCACACTTATTCACTGTCTGGTAACTGCAAAAGTAATACCATGAACAATCATCCTCCATACCTTAGATTTTTCAAACTTTCATTTTTGCACTAGTGCAATATTACTGTTAATTAATTTGTGTGCGAGTAGCACATAATGTCTACATTCTTATTGTGAAGCTGGCAAATGTTCATGACAACCCAGTTTTTTGTTCATCCCTATGCCTCCAGCCCATCTCTTGATCCCCTTCCCCTTTGAGAACAAATTGTCTTTCATTTTGCTCTTGACTTTTTACGGAGTTCCTCATGTAAGAGAAACAGTATGATATTTAAGCTTGTGTGTTTGATTTATGTCACTTAATACTGTGATTGCAAGGTGCATCTGTTTTTCTACAAGTTTATATTTCTTTAGAGCAGAGTAGTACTCCATGGTGTATAAATACCACATTTTATTTATCCTTTTATTGTTGATGTATACATGTGTCATATCCAAGATTTAGTTATATGAATTTTGCTACTATAAATATGGGTATATCTGTAATATGACGTCTTTAACTTTTGGGGGAAGACAACCAAAAGGGAACTAGCTGAGTCAAATGGAATTACTAGTTTTAGTGTTTTGGAGAATCTCCATACTGATTTCCATACTGCTGTATTAGTTTACCTTCTTGACAACAGTGTAGAAGAGTTCCTATTTCTCCTTCAGCTTCTCCAGCATTTGTTATTATTTTATTTCTTGATTGTTTTTCTGTACCTTGATTAGATTACTTTCAATTCTAAAGGGATTGTTTCAGAGCAGTTTTCTCTTTAACTATTATACCTAAACTTAAAAATAACGTACATTTGGAAATATTTAGCCTATTGTTAGATATACACCAAGATAATAATTATTCTTTTCCCATACAATGTGAAATGCCAAAGTGTTCATATAAGTAAGCTGTGAACTTACAGACACAACAAAATCTTTTATAAAACCATTGTGATCTTTCATGACCCTATATTGCTTTCCAGGTACAACATTTATGTGTAGTTATATTTTATACATGGAAGCAAAATGGTTCAGAAATTGATAAGCTTGTAAAGGTTAAGTAAAAATTCAACACAAAAAGTATCTTATCTATGAATTTGCCTGTTCCTCCATCCAGGAAGATACTGTTAGGTGTTACCATAGTACTGGGGTGGAGGTAGCAGGAGTTATTATTTAGTTGGGACAGAGCTCATATTTGGGATCATAGAGAAGTTCTACACACGAATAATGATGATGGTTGCTGAACAGTAAAAATGTATTTAATTCCATTAAATTATATCCTGAAAAATGACTAAAACACTTTTATGCTATGCATATTTTTACCATAATAAAAAGCAAGATAATTCAAAAACAAAAAAGTACATTTGATGCTGATTGACTTTTATAAGAGTGGAAAGTCAAACTTAGTAACAGGAGAGACTTAAGGGAATATCTAGTCCCTAAATAGGCTCCTTATTTAACACATAGGAGCAAAAGTCCCTAGTTGCTTCAGTTATAATTTAATCAGCAGCAAAACTGGATCTGACTCCGTTACACTCCACCTTCTCTTCAGTAGATCTAAGATGTCAAGCAAGCGTCTCAGCAACATCACAGGTGGAGCCTACACTGAGCAAGCGACCATTTCCCTAGGTCAGCTCTTCCCTCTGCAGTTCAACTGCAGGAACCCTTGTCTGTCCAGCACACATCGCCTACCACAAGCCAATTCCCCGCAAGTCGTACCATTTCAATTCTGCCTGAGCCTTATGATTTTTTCTACTTTTTTGTGACCTGGACTGCTTAAAATTAGAAGACATCATTTGTTCCTTTCCTCCTCCCACTCAAACCCCCACTGATAGCTGGCATTCCATGAAAACCTGTTGTGCTCTCCTATTTCACTCCAGGTTCTATCTCCTCATTTCTTTCCTATGAAACCTTACACATTCTCTGAACTCAGCCTAATGTAGCATTTCTTTCTCCTATTTTCATGCAAACGTCATTATTTTTTTGTCTTTTTGAGACAGGGTCTCACTATACAGTTCAGGCTGGCCTTGAGCTCATTTTGTAGCCCAGGCTGGTCTCGAATTCTCAACAATCCTCCTGCCTCAGCCTCCCAAGTGCTGGGATTACAAGTGTGCACCACCACAGCCTGCAAAAGTAATTTATTAAGAGTCAAACATGATATAGTCTTTCATGTTCCAGAAGATTTTCTTATAAACCAGAACAGATTTTCATCTTGCTGCATGTAATTTATACTCATATGAAAAAAGACTAGTATTAACCAAATAATCATAAACCACTCAAATGTCATTTCTTTCCAAATGAAGCTATAATATGAGATGCTGCATTTCAGGTCCCAAAAGTCAGTCATGAAAATAAACCTAACACACAGGAGCTCAGCAGCTAAGGAGAAATTTGTGTAAGTGTATAGAGTTTAAGAAACCACAGAAACTCTTCAACTTCAAGATGCCCCAGAAAACAGAGCTCAGAGCTTCAGGAATGATTTTCAAAGGCCCAAAGTACAGAATACTTACATAGAGAACTGACCCCGAACTACGTTCATAAGTATGGGAGTGACTGGATGGATTTCATTTCACATGAAATGAAAGAAATAAAAGGAAATGGGCGGATGGTGCATGCCTGTAATCACATCACTCAGGAGGCCGAGACAGGGGAATTGCAAGTTTGAGCCCAGCCGAGACTTAGCAAATCCTTGTTCCAAAATAAAAAGTAAACAATGGGATGAGGATGTAGCTCAGTACAAAGGCCCTGAGTATATATTTCCCATAAAACTGAGAAACAAAAATCATCAACTTACAGTACTAACAGAGAAATTATTGTTTAGTTGATTAGAACATTTATTTGAATATGTTCACTGAGATGTACATTTACTCTACTTTATCTTTGATATAAATTAGTGGGAATGTTATTCCCATGCTAGGAAATAACAATTATTCATTAAATGTTGGTCCTCTAAATAAGAAAATACATATAAAAAGGAATATGCTGCCACTGCTGTATGTGTTTGTGTCCAGCATCATTGAATTTAGAATGGTGATTAGCAATATCTACTTTTCTGTAGCACCAGAATGGCATTTAAGGGTCAGAGATGTTGCACAGCAGTACCTTCCTGGAAAGTGCAAGGTCCTGAGTTCAATTCCTGGTACTAAATAAAAAGGACATTTAGTATGAAACTTGAAGAACTTCAAGGCACTGAGCAGAAGATGCACATTGAGACATTATTTGAAGCAGTAAATCTTGACTAATTTCTTCAATCTATATTTGAAATAAAATAAGAAGTATTTACTTCTAATAAAAAGTATGGTAAATACCTCTTGCCTTCCCTTTTCTAAGTAAAGCATAAGTAATGAAATAATTGGGGAAATGAGAAAGAATACCAAAAGATTCTATGCACATGATAAGAAAGGGCACAATGAGAAGAAAGTAAGACCAGAAGGAGCTAAAGTCACTGGGGTGAATGAAGAATTTAATAGCATACAGATGACGGGTCAGCAGAAGAGTACTGACGATTAAGCGGCGTCAGCAGCAAGCCCAGTACTTCTGTAGGACAAGAGGCACCAAGCTTACTGCCTTTACGTCTCAGGCAATGGTGCCATTAGCAGCCGTAGCCAAAGCAATACAGTTCTAGGCAGCTCACTGGCAAGTGTATTGTAAACTCTGGATAATACTACATTCAGTGTCATAATCTCTGCTTTAGTAATTCTCTGTATTAAATGTCTGAATTTGTCAATATGATTATCTTTCTAAAGTGCCTGAATTCAATGTATTTTCTTCAGCTGCTACTGTAGGAGGGCTTTAGTGAGTATCGTTTGGTTGACTAGGACCTATAGTCCAGATAATCACAGCTGTGCGTGGTGTCAAATGTCTGTAATCCCGGTATCCAGGAGGCTGACGCAGGAGGATTGCTATGAGTTTGATGCCAGCCTGGGCTAGAAAGTGAGTTCAGCCTGAACTGCATAGCAAAACCATGTCTCACAAAAACAAAAATACCATAAAAAACCAAAACAAAACAAAACTGAATTGCATCAAACGAACTTGAGATTCAAAGATTCCTGCTTATGATATAAAGAAAGGATCCAAGGTATAAAGAGAAAAATGATGAAGCACCTAACTGTATTATGTGCAACCCACCCATCCATATCTTTTATCTCCCAAATCTGAAAAGCATATTAATAAGAGAGAAGGGGGCTTCATTTCATTATCAAAAAGTTTCGGTTGTTTCCCGCAGAGACAAAGGTGAAAGATGTTGCCATGGAAAAGTAAGTTCCCGGACAGGCAGAGGACGTGCATCTGTACTTCCACAGATATTGCCCCAGGTAGGGTGGCTACAGCTACCACAGTGGGGAACAGGTATGTAGTGACAGAATATTTTCACTCACTTGTATATTTGGCAAGAGGTGATTAACTGGTCATTAGGAATAAAATAAATGATCAGTGTTCTAGTTAATTTGTCAGTGAGTAATCACAGACAAACACTAGAGTTTGGGAATAGAGCTCTACTTTCATTCATCATGATAGAAAGTCTCATATCACCAACTTTTCACTTCTGAGCTCGAGCAGAGACCTAGACCCTTTATGTAAAAAACAGACCAAATCCACCTAATGGATTCTGAGCCACTTTGCCAATAGAGGTCTGTAGACCTTTCCTAAATTGTCTCTCCAAATTATCAGTGTTGCTAGATGCACACTGGGAAATGAAAGAACACACTTTATTTAGACGTACAGAGACTCCTTGACTGAGCTGATGCACGTGTTTGAGACCCAAAACACTGTTGGGGTCTAGTGCTCAGCACCAAAGCTTGTGGATATTGGCCGGTAAACAGAATATTAGTCTGAGCCTTTCCCTCAGTAAACACCATGGACTTTCTAAATTATTCTAGGGTGACTGTCCAAGTCCTGAAAGCAGAGCCAGAACCTAGAAGTTCCCTTCCCTTTCAAAATGGTGAACCACATTCAATACATATAAAGGGAGGTAAGCAGCGCCGTAAGTGGACTGCAGAGTGCTTCAGGAGAGTGGCAGCTGGGGCTGTTTAGTCATTCTGTTTTGGAATTGAAAACCAAACTCTAAGGAGTAAACAGCTTGGCATTTATTTGGATAAAATAACGCAGGGCAAATTAGTGCAATCTAGGAGAGAAAGGTAAGCTCATTTCTCTAGTGAGAGATGAAGAAGTAGATCTGGGAGATGGATCGCTAGGAGTCCATGGGAGCTGTGCCCACAGGCAGCTCACTTCATGATTAGCCTTGAACATGAGCATTCTCTCCACAGACAAAGTCCCAAATAGGTACTTAACAATGTTTGACAAAAGTGATAAGTCTATTTGCCAAAAGCTCCTCTTGAGCAAAAGTTTATGTCCATTACCAGCCTGTTTTTTCCTTCTTCTTTTTCCTCTAGCCACATTTAATTTCCTTGAATACACTCATTGTGGTCATGGTGAAGACAGTCCCATGACATCAACAAATGAAAATGGTATGAAAGGACATATGTCTTGTTAGCCCTGTTCCCTCAAAAGAATTTGGGACTTAAAATAGGACCCAGAGTAGTATTGTGATTAAATGAAAGCCACTCAGAGAAAAGAAACAATTTTAAAATGTCACTCAAGATATCCCTACTGGCTTACACAGCCCAGGATTCAGTTGTATGAAGCTGAAGCATATGGTTTTTACATCCAATAGTGCTAATGTCATAAGTATCAGTCAAGATGTTACTTATTAAATAAAACAGAGCATTCTTACTGCAATTATATCAATAAATATTGCAAAATAGAACACTGTTATATCAATACAGCATTTAACTATGATATGCTGACTGAATTACATCATATTTAAATATTTATTGATTATTTTCATAAAAGTAAATCATATACATCATGAGAATTTCATAGTAAATCCCTGGCTGCAGTATATTAAAAATTGAAACAAGATTCTTATAAGAATTATATAAAATCCTCAAAGAATAGAACTTAGAAATACAAATTTAGAAATAAAATTATAAGCTCAACCAATTATATGAAACATGAATCCTTATTAAAAGATTATGATACATTCAAGAAAGTTTAAAAATACCTATTTTAATGTGCGTGTATAGCCACTTCATTTTTGCTGAATTTCTTTTTGCTCACAATTAAAACGTGTAAAACATTTAGACACTTGAATATAATTAACTGTTTAATAAACAATGTAAAATTTAGAAATATATCTATGCATATATCAATATGATTTTGGCAAAGTCTTGAGTATCTTATAGATCCTTTCTCATCCATAACCTACTCAACCCTCAGAACCCTATGAAGCAAGAACCTTTTTATATTTTACCACTGAAGAAATTAAAGCTGAGAAAAACACACAGGTGTAAAGAATGTGCCTCAGATAAAAATGTCCTTAAAACAGATCCCACTTGGAGCATGTCCACAGGGTTGGGACCTGCACGTGCATGTGCGAGTTCACATCCACTGTGCGTTGGCTTTCTCCTCCTTACTTCGGGCTCTTCCTTGACTGTCATTTGAAGATCTTTCTGCAGGGCCTGGGGATTTAGCTCAGCAGCAAAAGCGCTTGCCTGGCAAGCGCAACGTCGTGAGTTCGGTTCCCGGTACTGGAGAAAAACCAAAAAGTAGAAAAAATAAATAAATAAATAAAGATCTCTCTGCTTATCTGTCCTTTCATCTTCATCTTCTTGGGTGTAAAAGCCAAGGGAACAGGCTAACATAGGTACCAACTCACCACAAGCCGAGCTTATTTTCAAGCAAAATTTTTTTAGTACTTCATTAGAACTACGGTCTTAATCAGGAAATAGATCAGTTAGAAATTTTTAAACACCACCTGGAAGAATTTAAAAGAAGCATTTCCTGCTCTGTTCCACCACTGTTCAAAAAGACTCACCGAAAGACCTAAGTAATAACATATGTTCTAGGAGGAGCAGATGTTATTTATAATTGTATAATTTTTAATTTTATAATTTGGAATTTCAAAATGCATTTAAAAATGGAGAAGCCATAAACACTTCATATGACAGAGTAGTATTACCTCAATTAACTCACATGTAGGAAATAAAATTTTAATGTACTCCATACATATTAACGCACTATCTTAATCATAAGATTACAAGATCCGAGTCTGCTGCTTGGTCAGACTCAAGTTGTTTTTATTGTTTTGGTAGTTTTTCTGAAGCTGATCTTCACACCAATGACAACAACATGTGCCTGCAGTTACAAGCAGCACATGATAAACACTAGGTGGCAAACCGGCATTCCCTGGGTTCAACCATCGTCAGTGGATCCTGCCTAGTCCCCCAGGTATGTCTGTTGGTTTACGATAGTAGCGACTGCAAACCATGAGGTCCCAGTGGGTCCCACTATAGCAAAGGCTTGGCGCTGCTGTGGCCGGGTTTGTTTACTGCATCATGGCGGAGGATGAAGGAAGGTCAGTCGGCCCAGCTCTGCCCTTGCCGCTTGTCAGCCGTCATATTTTAATGCAGGGTGTTCTGGATCCGGCGCCGCATGTCACACGGGCTTGGGGGACATAACTAATGAAAAAAATCAATGGCTAGCTGTTTTTGAAATGTCAGCGAGAACTAAAGAAATATCTGAAATGTCAAAATGCAATTGAAATAGGATATACCGATCCAAAGGAACAGAATTAATTTAGGATCTCGTACGCTAAGGCCCCGGAGAAGGGCGGCAAAAGTCCTTCAGCAATCTGTAAGTCCCTAGTCTACTAACTACTGCATTTGGCTCAGTTGTTAGAAGTTCTCAAAACACGGAAGGAGTTTAAGAGGAGCAGCAGTGGTAATTACGGTAGAATGGTAGTTTGGAATAAGAAAATTAAGTAATATGACTCCTCCTACTTCTCTAGTCAGATTTCTTTAAATGCAAGGAATGGAAGACATTTCAGTTAACTGAAAAGAGCATCGGCTGAAATGGCCACCGACTCCGACTTGACGAAATACTCAGTGCTCTGATGTAACAGTCGGCAGAGGAACGAAGGGTGTCCCTCACTGCTGCCTCCGACCCCGAGACCCTGCACATGACAGTGACAAGCAAATCTGCTTAAAGCGCAGGCACACACTGAACAGGGAAAAGGAGGAAAACGGGTGAGAATTCAGGAAGAGGAACCAAGTTACAGAAACTTTCCAAATGCACGTGGATGTGACTATGGAAGCCCAATTTTTAAATAATTTTAAGTGAATAATTGCTTTCTAGTAATGAGTCATCCGTTATGCTTTATATCCAGCTATCCCACCAGAGCTTCATGTGCTCGCAGGTGGGGCTTTGGGGAAGGTTATCGGATGGTCAGGATGTGATAACTGTCAATGGATGAGTCTGCTGATGGTTCTAGAGCAGACTAGTACTAGGACGTGTGATCTGACGGGAGAAGTGGTCATTGAAGGTGTGTCCTGGAAGCTGTGTCTTCCCCCGATTCCCTGGCCCTCTCTGCTTCCTGTTCGCCTTGCAGTGAGCAACTCTCTTCTACCACACTCTGCGCTATTCTGTCCTGTCTTGGGGGCAGTAGTTATGTACTGGACACCTACCAACTGTGAGTCAACAGAAACGTTTGGTATTTTGTTCCAGCGATGAGGAAAGGAATGACGATACCTTCTCATTTACAGTGCCCCGGGGAAGACTTCATCAGGGTTTCTCTATAGTAAATCGTGCGGTTTCACTGCTGAATAGTCTCTTCTTAAAAGAGTATTTGTGTTGAAGAAATCAAAGGTTGTATAAGTTGTTGCTGAATGGAAGAAAGAACATTATGTAGGATTTAAATTTCCCCTTTATCTGAAGTCACAAACATTTTAATTATCAACAAACAAACAAACATTGAGTCACTTTTTTATTTGATATTTTTTCCTACACAGCATTGCTACACCTATGGTGAGGATTTCTTCCACATTTTCCTCTAACCCCAGTAGCATCCCCCCATCCAACCTCAGGTGCACCTTTTATCTAATGGTGCCCTACTGGCAGCTTTGGTTTGGTCTACACAGACAATCAGTATGGCATTTCCGTTGGAATCAGATTGCTGTGTTATAACCACAGTTCTGTCAATTAGTATTAAACTTTAACTTCTCTATGACTCAGCTTCTTCAATGGTAAAATGGAGAAAATAATACATTTTTCCCCAAGTTGTGAGGATTGATAAAATTTAGTTGTAGAAGTGTACCAGAAGTCCAACATTAGTACATAAGCACCTTTTTCAAACCACACGCAGTTGTCACGTTTGGCATATGAGCCCGCCTCTGTGGTTGCTAAGGTAAATTGGAGGAGGGAGAAGAAAGGAATAAGGCAGTTACTCTGAGCAGTTGGTAAATATTTTTTACCACACACAAAAAAATTAACAATGAGGCCAAGAACACAGGCAGAAGCAGAACCAGACCTTGAGAAGAGACAACACCCTTAAAATGCCACGTTACCACTGATTTCCAACGAATGAAAACATGACCCTTAGACCTCCTTGACAGAGAAGCAAACAAATTTCTCTTTTCGTATTGCTTTCTCTGGCTGAAGCTATCTGGAATTAGGTTACTGTCGCTTGCCATTGAAGGACTGCTGGTTGGTAAAGTTTAAAAAATTTAATGCCTTTAAGGCAACTTGAATGAGCACATTCATGTCCCTTAAAGAGTCACCTTGCAGCCTGGAGTGTTAGTGTCCACCTGCAGTCCCAGCTGTTCAGAAAGCTGGCACAGGAAGATTGCTTGAGCCCAGGAGTTCAAGGCAGCATGCACAACACAGGAAAATCTTGTTTCAAAACAGACTCATTTTATTTTTGTGACTATCATGTCAAGATGAAATATTTGATTTACATTTGCTACTTAAATGTATCTCTGCTCCATCACACTAGTAAACATTCAGTATTTCATTTGGTTGAATATCAAGCTGTTTCAGTTTTTACAAGGAAAAGTTTTATTTTCTCTTAATTATTGAACAGGAATCAATTTCATTCTGTTAGTTTGTTATCATCACATTGCTACATTAGCTCAATATACAATATGTTATGTTAAAGAGGTACTAATTGAATGGTTTTTTAGAATAATTTTTGCCACAACTAATATACCAAGAAAATGAGTGGCTTGATTAGGCTACATAGAAGTTATCAAAAATAACTTGAAATCATAGTAATACATTCATATAAACCAAATGATCTTTAAGGATTACCACAGTGATGTTTAAAAGAAACAAATGTGAAACAAAATCTTCTTTATGTAGGTGAAGCTATTTGTAAGAAGCATTAGTTTATATTTAATGATTGAGAATATTTTATATACTGCAGATTGGATGTGGAACTACACCACCCTAGTGTGTTATTTTAAATTTTATTTTATTTTATTTTGTAACAAGTTCTCACTAAGTTACCCACCTGGGCTCAAATTTATGGTGTTTTTTCCCTCAGCCTTCTAAGTAACTGGGGTTACAGGTTTGTACCTCTGTGCGCAGTAATAGATCAAAAGATTTTTAGCCCAAAAAATACAGGCTTCAGTACTTGCCCATAAGGTACCAGTGGTTTTTGGAAATTTATTTAGCCATTTTTATACATAGTTTTCTCATTCCTAAACATAGTGATAGTAATGTTTACCCTTCAGGATAGTGATAGAGATTGAATGATTTATGAAGTCACCACACATAATTACAGGTATAAAACTGTAAGATAAATAATAACATGAGCAATTAACACAGTAAAAGATAAATATATGAAGAAGTTCACAAAGATTCTCGACAATATTTCTTCAGTCTATGACCAGCCAGACATAATATAATTATTTTCAAGTGAAAATATCATCACTTATAAAATTGGGTAGTGAGGGCAAAGATGCCAAGTTTCAAGGGAAAAAAGAAGTCAGAAATTTTAGAAAAGCACCACTGATATCTCAGTAGCCTGCACTTGAGCTATGGATAAGAGGCACGTTAATAGGGGGGTTACTGGGGGTGTCAGCCACAGTTTAACCAGCCACCCTCGCAGGGAAAGTGCCCACATGAACAGAAAATGAAAGAAAGAGGAAGGAATAAAGGACTCTCTGGTAATTCGCTGATTTCACAGGATGAAACCGTATTGCTTTTTAGTTTCAAACGTGCCTTATTCTTCCAGAAAGGAAAAACGACACTGAAGGCAATTCAGAGATCACTGGAACAATCTCCTTTTTTCATTTTAAAGGTAATAGAAAAAGCAACAACAAAATAATGACAATATAGACAAAAACAAAACAACATGAAAACAATAAAAATGATATGGGTTTCAAGACAAAATGGTAGGAACTAACAGAAGTTGTTATATTACACACTGTTTTCTTCAAGGAAGTTGCTCAGATTACCAGATGTAAGAATGCAAGATTGATCAACCCATTAAGGAGAATGAAAAATAATAATAATAAAAATTAGAAACAATACAGAGCTTCACTAAACAAGATGGTAAGAATTTACCAACGGCTGTTATACTGTGTATTGTTGTCTTCAAATTAGTTGTTCAGATTCCTTTCAATAAACCAATAGACATGAGCAGTACAATTATCCCAGCTATATACAATTACCCAAAAATACATATATATTTTTTCCTTCCTTCCTTCTTTCTTTTCCCCTTTCCCTCATCCTAGTTGTTCCTTTCCTTAAGGTACAATGGATATTGTGAAAGGGGAAGGGACAACCTCTTGGTTTCAAAAAGGATAATCGTTTTTACTAGGATGCTTTTGCCAGACATGAAAGACATTGTTTTCACCTGAGATACCAAGCTAGGCTCCAATAGCTTAAATCAAAATGGGAAGAGAGCATCTTTCATTATTATGTTAAAAATTGCTTCTGAGGGGCTGGGGATTTAGCTCAGCGGCAAAGCACCTGCCTGGCAAGCACAAGGTCGTGAGTTCAGTTCCCGGTACCGGAGAAAAAAAACCAAAAAAAAAAAAAAAATTGCTTCTGAATTGTACTGCCTCGCAATTTTCCTGGCATTCTGTATAATTCATTAACAAGTTAGCTACTTCCTTACATAGAAACAGCCTGTAGTCCTTTTGAGGGTGAAATTTTGTTTTAATAAAAACAATTTCTGATCAGATGTTTTATAGTCTGCATGAATATAATATGACTACTTGCCCTAAACTACTAAGACTGGGTATATTTAAGATATGTGACTAAATAATAGCTATGATAAAATGTATATGCTATTGATATGTATTATTGCTTTGTTTTTTGTTCATTTGTTTTGTATGCATCCTGCTTTTGTAAATAATTACTTATTGCTTTGCGTGTGTAATTCAAACTTCTGTTCATGGTCACTAGCATATCCTCTAAATGATGAGCAACCAAAAGAGCTTTAGAGGATAAATTTTCAGAATAATTTTTTTTCTTGGTGCCAGGAATCGAACTCAGGACCTGGAACTTTTCAAGCAGGCACTTGCATCGCTGAGCTAGATCTCCAACTCCCAGAACAAATTATCTGAGAGTCATTTTTAATGAATTAAAAATTATAAGTATTTTAATAAATTGATAAGATAATCTATTTTGTTACTATTTCCACATCTTAGCTCCACTTTATTAACAATAGCCTAGTTGAAGAAATTTAGGCACAAAAAGCTGAACAAATGATTAGCAAATGAGGGTTATAAATTTTCAATTATTTCAACTATTATCCACAATGTATTACCACCCTTTTAAGTCAAAGGAGAATGCCTGACACACTGCAACGCGCCTAATTCCTATTTATAGTTCTGTGCAAATACTGCATAGCACTAATGTCCAGAGCTAAGATTATTAAAGCATTACCATAGAGATTTGATGCTATTTTTATCTCAGAGAGTATATAGATGTCAAATGTAGTGATGTTGAGTCTAAAGATTTTTAAATTCTGTTTTTCAGCACTTTATTAGCATTATAATGCTGCAAGGAAAAACAGATGTGACAGCAACATTATGGATTCATGCAAATTACTTACCACAAACTAAGCAAAATAGTAGGTACTTTTATACAAGAGGAAAATGTTTTTAGAAGCAGATGCACTAGAATTCCTTCATGACTGTCAGAAAGCACAGCCTATGAACTGTCTTGAATTAATTTAGAATAATTTTCCTCAAATATAGACATATTCATTGAGACTATTAACAACTTACAGTGGCCTTCTAAATGTCAAAAACACTCTTTATTATATGTTCTTTCTGATTATATGTGAACAATTAACTAACAAGAAATTCAGTGTTCTAAGGACTTTTGGTATTAAATTTCTAACATGATTTGCGTATTGATTTCTTCTTTCAATTACTGATGGGCTAGCACAGACTCTGTATGTTAGAAAATGTTACTATCTATTTCTAATCCGTTACCTTTCCACTACAGAGCACCCTCAATCCTCATATTACAATACAGAATAAATTATAGCTCATTGATTTTCACTGTAACCACAGCTATTGTATAGCCTTTGTCATAATATCTGTCATTTGTTTTCTTTTTTCCCCTTGGTAAATAATGACAGCATTTTCAGTTTTTTTAAGTTCTCAATAAAGGTCACCTGTGCTTTTCACCAGCGTATTAACATCTCCACTCGTCTAATCAACCCTTTCAAAATTGTGGTAACTACATCTGCCAGTTGCCCCAGCTGCATTCCCAGTGAAAACATACTTTGATAAAAAACAAACTGATTCCTCATTCAATCCAGTAGTGGAGTTGAGTGATATTCATCATGCAAAATTAGAAATCTGCTTGAATATTTCTTGTATGCAAACGAATATTTGAAATTTTGCTATGTGAATTTTCTTTCCTCAAAAGTTTAAAACCCAGAAAGTATTGAATATTATTTTTCAAAACTCATAAAGTACTTATAGAGTAAATAAGAAGGAATTAGTTAAAGTCATGGGGAAAATATTATTATTTCACAAGTAATGTAGTTTTCAGGTATATAACCAGTAATAGACAGGTTTTACCTTTTATCAAAGAGATTCAAATTAACACAGCCCTCATTTAGAAATGTTAACTCTTAAATAGTAAAAATAAATAAAATATTAGAAGATTGAGGACTAAATATTTAAAAGATTATGAATATCCCCTACTGTGTGAGTTTATATAAACCACGGAAGCTTCTGGAAAATTCTGTCATTTGTACCAATATAAAGAAGGTAGGGCCATGACCAGCTTTCTTCAACAGGGGCAAGTTCTGAGTAAATTAATAAATGAAAGCAGACACACGCAAACTAATTTAGACAAAAATGGCATAACATTTTATTACTATTTTTGTTACTGCATTACTACTAATGGCAACTGGTGCTTTAATACCTTTCTCATTAAAAAAGATTTCATTTTGTAATAGTTACTTATAAATAAGTTATATGAATAAATATTTATAAAAAACAATGGGCTAATAAATTATATTTGAAAACATTAACCCTAACAGTATCAAAGATACTGAATAAATCATTAAGCAGTAATCACTTTTTATCAAAATAATAAATTACTATAAATATCACTTTCTGAACTTTCATTGTTTTTAATGGAGTATGACCAGAAGACAGTATGGACAGCTAATGGCAAACATGAAAACTCTTTACAGCATGCAATCCGTGCAATATCACTTCAGGAGAATGTGTGTGTGTGTGTGTGTGTGTGTGTGTGTGTGTGTGCTGCTGAGCAGCAAACCTAGGCCCCCCAGCGAGAAAAATGATCAAACACTAAAATACTATATATCTTCAGTCTCCATTCTGGGAAATGGTCCCAGAATTAATTTTAGTATTCATTCCACTGGACCCATAGTTTGAAAATCCACCAACTGATTTATCAGCTAAACTACAGTACATACATAAAATTAAAAACAGTGGAGCATTAAAATGATATTTATTGAAATTGTGAGATGCCCATACTGTTAAAATTAGAAAACAATCCACAATAAAATATAAAACTACAGAAAAAACTAATAAAGCAGGAATAACTGCTAGTATTTGAAAAACTTGCTTACAATTTTAATGCTACCTGATAAATCTGGGAACTTAAATTTCTAGAGGGTTCTCACTACCAACGAGTAAGTTTGATTCAATGCGTGTAAACTGCAAAAAAAAAAAAATAGTTTATACAAAAAACTAGCCCTTGTTCTAAGCATAAAGGATTTGAGTCTGTGTTAGGTGAAATACTTATATTATCAAACACAATAAGAACCTCAAGCACTAATTTTTATGAACTTCCTGGGTTGGCACATCTTCTTTTTAAAAAAAAATTATTTTCTTTTCATTTTAAAGAAAAAGAAAACACAATAAAAACAGTAGTATAAAATTTCAAAACAAGATTATAGGAGAGTAGCAATGGTTAGGACATTGCTAATTCTTACCTTTAAAGTAGATGCTCGTATCACAAGATACCGGCAACGTTTCAAATGTGCTGTCATATCTCATTATGAAGAGAATTAAGTTTAACCTACATCCTCTAACTCTGCTAGTAGAGACCTCTTGAAAGCTTACAGATGCTGGTTCCCATGGATTTTCACCCAGGTACCTTACTCTTTTGCTGGTTTAGCTTTGAAATCTTCACTATAGAACCTCACTTTCTTGAGTGTGACTATATTTTAAGTCTGCTGGGCAATTTGAGTCATCAAACCTTGCAAAAGTGTTGGTAAAACCTGATAGAAACTGTAATGTACCTTTGATATATAAATAAAAATTATGAACAAACAAAAAACATATTAAGAATATAAATGGTAAATTACAAATAATTTTTCTAAATTATAGTCATCACTCTGCTGTCCTATCTACAATGAGCTTGTATTTTTATTTATTTATTTATTTATTTATTTATTT